>NC_041385.1:710185441-710211027 GCF_002162155.2 Triticum dicoccoides
TATATATATATGTCCACGAGGCCCAAGCAATACATCGAATTATTCCACCAAACCTCTCTCTCCCTTCCAACAGAGCGGTTCCACCTATGTATATGCCAGTATACTGGCCAGTTGATATGTATGACATGAAGCATACATATAGAAATACTCATCTTTTTTGCGATAACATATAGAAATACTTAGCGCAGATTACTAGTTCTATCTGTTCAGAGGTGCTATTAATACTCCACAATAACACATCAGCATCAGAGCAAATCAATTGTTGATTGCAAATACATTAGATAATCCAGTTCTGCAATGAAATAAAAATCAATGGTATGGAAGGCATGATGGTTTTCAGAACTTCATATATGCAGGTTGACTATATTGTTAATTTGTCACAAGAGGACATCAGCGATACCCATGAATTTATATCTCTATAATAATACTACAACATGATTTCCATTTTATTTCACTGTGAAGGAAGAACTATTACATACAATTCAAAAGCAGACTGGCACTGCACCAACTCTAGCAGGTAAAAGTTTGTTTAAGGCATTTTGCAAAGACACGGTCCCACTTCAATTGAGAAGGTATTTACCACCTATCATGCTCCCCGACGGATTTTTAATTGCAAATGGGATGCACATATATGAAGTCTGAACAGATTTTACATTGATATGCTCTCCAATAAAAAAATAAAAAAAATAGAAGAACAACCCATGCCTAGTGATTTATATGTTCCTATATTTAAGTAGAGTTCTCTTTTTGCACCCACCTGATAAACTAAAAGTAGCATGGTGGCACTTCTCTGTGCAGAGCAATATTATCATGTCATGTCACTATTTATCAACCACCTAGCAAGCATGTATCTAGTGCCCCTTAGTGATTTTGGTGTATTGAAGACTTATAGGTTAAGGGACTAATATGTTTATGAGTGTACACAGGATCTATAAGTCGATGAGGAGTTTGATATTTATGATGAATGTCGGCCCCTAAAAATGTATGTCTTTAGCTGAAGACTTTGGTTCTCCTGAAGATTTCGAAAGTGACGAAATTGGTGTGACCTTGAAGACTTGGATATTCATGCGAGGATTATGAAGCGTGAAGACTTTTGTTTTCGTAGTTTCATTTTCTCTTTCTTGAGTCATAGCAAACACCGCATTGTTAAAGGGGGTCGAGGTAATACTAAGGAAACTGATTTCCAAGTGATGCTCATCTCGAATCCTACACCTACCCGATACTTTCGACTGAAGCCACTGGAAATCTCATATCAGTTCAGTCAATTTCTTCGGTGACAGAGACGAAGATCTTCTGGTCTTTGAGGAATTTGTTCTGACTGAGGAGTTAGGAATTCACCAGTGCGGATTGCCTACACTGTGAGGAACATGATAGCCCTGAGGAATTTGAAACCTAAATATCCGACCGTTGATGTGCTACGCGCCAGCTGTCCCAAAATATCTACCCACCTAACGGGCATATCATTGAAGGGCATTTATGTCTTATCATGTCGGGCTACTCCCTAGGCTATAAATAGCCGCCCCTACAACCACTAGCTGGTTGGCTGCTCCGAGAGAAACTGACACTTATCATTGAGAGTATCCCATCCTTCAAGGACTTTGAGCAAAAATCATCAAGTGAGGAAAATCCAAAGCCCAAACCCAAAACCTACAAACCCAAAAGTGATTGAGGATCACCGAAGAAATTATTCATGTGTGGAACCGATGCTTGTTACTTTTGAGGATTGTGTATCCTCCATACGGTTAGGCATCATGGTCTGAGCATCCAAGAGGAATTATGGATCGCCGAGTGGCCAAGTCTGTGAAGGTTTGGAAGTCACCTGAAGACTTACCACGAGTGTTTGGCGAGGTCTATGTGACTTTATCTCAAAGAGAATATGATGAGGACTGTGTGTCCTCGAGTTTAAATACTCAGCCGCTCCAACCAGACGTACAACTGTCACAGTAGTTGGAACTGGTTTACCAAATCATTGTCTTCACTAAGACAATTGGTTCTATTTCCTCAACCCTTCCATTTCCTCATCCATGTGTTGATGGACTTGATCATTACTGTTTGAAGACTTTGACTGAAGATTTTCTCTAATTCTTCAGTCACATAGTCTTCAGTCTGCTTATCCTATTATCACGCTATATGTACTCTGTGCTTATTTTATTTCATTATGATGACTATGCTGTTGCTCTGTTCTGTTTATACTTGAGTACTTATTCCGATGCTAGTGTGTCCTTGTTTAGGAATTTCTTCACCTCGAAATCCTCAGTGAAGAATTTATAAAAATCGCCTATTCACCGCCCTCTAGTCGATATAACGCACTTTCAATTGGTATCAGAGCAAGGTACTCCCTTGTTCTGTGTGATTTTGGTTTAACCACTTGGAGTTTTAGTTATGTCGACTACAGGAATGATCAAGGTCTCGGCTGGGTGTCCTACCTTCGATGGGACGGAATACCCCTACTGGAAGAACAAGATACGCATGCATCCTGAGGCAATTGATAACGATCTCTGGTATGTTGTGGAAAATGGTGTTCCCTTAGTCACTCCATCTGTGAATGCTGCTGATGTGAAGAGATTCAAGCAACTCGATTCTCAAGTGAAGAATATCATATGTGGCCATCTGAGCAACGGACAGCATGGCAGAGTGAGTGCTTTGGAAACTGCTAAGCTGATTTGGGACAGACTGTCCAAGGTCAATGAAGGAGTCTCCACTCAACATGACTCCCGAGTTGATGTTCTTCACAATCTCTTCAATCGCTTCAAAAGACTCAACAATGGAAATGTTCAGCAAACCTTCGATCGCCTCACTAACATCTCTAATGAGCTTCAAGCACTTGGTGCCACTAACATCACTGACCATGAGGTGGTGAAGAAATTGTTGAGATCACTTGATTCCTCATTCGATACTCTTACACTTATGATTCAAGAACAAGCTGATTACAAGTCACTAGATCCTGCTGATATCCTCGAGAGGCTAAATACTCATGAGTTCCAGCTTGCTGAGAAGAGAGACCTCTATGGACCGAGCTTTGGAAGATCACGCGCACTGAAAGCCAAGGTAGTCTCTTAATCTGAAAAGATTCTGGTAACAGCCTTGGTGATCCTGAAGAACTGAGCCAGAAGCTAGCAATGCTTGTGAAGAAATTCCAGAAGTTCTCTCGCCATGGTCGCTTTGGAAAGTCTCCAAGAAGTGATGATTCCTCATCTCGTGACTACAAAAAGAGGACTTGGCACAAATGCAAGAAATCTGGTCACTACATGTCTGATTGTCCTCAGTGGGAAAAGGAATCAAAGAAGAAGAAGTACAAAGATGACGATTCTGATGACTCAAAGTCCTCGTCATCAAAATCTTCAAAGTCTTCATCTCACAAGAAGAGCAGTTCCAAGAAGGCACGAGCATTTATTGGCAAGGAAATAGACTCTGAAGCTAAATCTGAGAAAAATGTGGAAGAGGTGGAATCTGAGGAGTCAGACTCTGGTGTAGCGAGCCTAGCCCTCGCTACTACTTACGTCAGCAAGTCCATCTTCAACACTAAAGAAAATGACCTCCCCAACTCTGCTGACAAGAGCGTTGATGACTATGCTCCCACCTATTGCTTAATGGCAAAAGGTGCCAAGGTACTCAAACATTCCCCCTCTGAATCCAGTAAGGATGAATTTGATGATAATCTCAAACCCAGCTGTTCCAAACTTGCTAAAATTGCTGTTAAACAACAAAAGGCTTTGGAAAGATTCAAAATCTGCTAAACAAAAGCGATGACCTATTGGGTGAGGAATTGAATTGAACTAAGACTTTGACTGAAAATCTTCAGAGACTTCAGTCTAAGTTTGAGAAACTTAAAAATCATCATAACACTCTTTTATATGATCATGAGAAGCTTTCTTATTAATTTCTTCAGAGAAAGCAAGATCTTGAGAAGTGAAAAGTGAGTTGTGAAGATCATCAGAAGGAAAACGATTCATTGCTTGCTCAACAGATCAGTTCCGCTCAGGAAGAATTTATTCCACCATGTCTGAAATACACTGAGCGTGAATCTGCTAATTCTTCACCTGAATGTTGAAATGCTTCTATTGCTACAAATTCTTCAACTGTATCTGTGGTCACAAATTCCTCATCTGAGGATACCACAAGTATCACTGATGATAATGCATGATTGAAGGACTTGTATGTGATAGGCATATACAAAAAGCCTCAAAGGGCATCAGACTCTTTGTGATGTGCTCATAAAGCAGATCTTGAAAAGGAACCCTAGGAAGGAGGGTATTGCCTTTGAGAGGAAACTCAATGCCAATGGGACCTATTGGAAACCTGAGCAGTACCCCAAAACCTCATGGGAAATGACCTCCTATAGGTCCGTGCACTTTATCTGGCTTTACCTATGATTCTTCATATTCCTTTAGTGAGTCATTTGACTCCAACTATAAACTGTTCAAGAATCAGAATGGTGAAGTATTTGCTCGATATGTTGGAACTAACTGCAGGAACGGTCCCCCTATGAAGAAAATCTGGGTTCCCAAAAGGTGCCTTGAAAATCTTCAAGTGAATGTCATCATGACACCACCTATGAAGAATAGGAAACCCAGATCAAATTCTTTATATGGATCAAAATCTTCATTTGGATCAAATTCCTCACGTGGATCCAAATCCTCATATGAACATCATTGTGCTAACACTTCTGTTTCACAGGGAAAGTCTAAAGGCTATGAACATGTGCATTATTCTTCAAATCATTATGTTAATAAGTCCTCGAAGAATTTATCTGCTTATTCATATGCTTATCCTAACCCCTCTTCTGTGAAACAAAGTGTACTGGCTTCAATGCCATCTTTTTTCTTATGGAGCTTGCAGAATGATGAACTCTTTGACACCCCTCCAGATATGGGTGGTGAAGAAAAAGAACTAATCTCTTATGCAGGGTCTGGTCTCTAGACGAACTTAATTGTCTGAAGAATTTGCTGGAGACCTGAATGTGCTTGAATGGATGCAAGCTAATCATGAAGAAATGAATTACTCATTTCTCATGTCCTCATATTGCTATATCTGTTACTGTTGATGAAATTGATATCATATTCTTCACTGATGAAGTGTATGGGCCCGTAAGTTGCACTGATTCATCTCTAGGATGAACAACCCAAAGCTACTGAGTAGGTCCTCGACAGTGGATGTACAAATCACATGACCGGTGACAGGAACTTATTGATGGACACTGCTTTATCTCCATCTCATCTGAAGCATATCACCTATGCTGACAAAGGCAAAAGCAAGTCTTCGCTGGCTTTAGGAGAGGAGACTTGTACATTGTTGATTTCTCTGCAGGACCACAGCCTGCCACATGTCTACTTGCAAAAGCTTCAGAAGGCTGGTTATGGCATCGACGACTTGGTCGTGTTGGCATGAGTGCGGGAGACTGGAGAATGGGTCGAGTAAACTCCCTTAGGGCCGATTAAATCACAGACGTGGAACTTTTCTTTCTTTTTCCCTTTTTGAACGATAGTTTTGGTTTACTAGAACCATCCGCATATTGTTTCAGCTCGGTGGAAACCCAAATCTTTTCCTTGGGATCTCTTGAATGAAATTAGGGAACGAAGTAAGTGATTCATGCTAATATTAGCATTCTCGGGTCCCTGGAATGGAAGAGATAATTAAATTAATTAGGCCTTGAACTTCTACTTTTGTTTAGAATTTAGGCATTATTTTTCCCCTTGCTTCTGAAAAAAGAGTCAAGAAACACTAATGTAGCAAAATTCTTTCTAATATTTTAGATAGAAGAAGAATGTACCCTTCTATCCAAATCCAATTTGCTTTCCCTTCCCCCCTTTGCCCTTTCAAATGAAAAAGAACTACCAATGCAAAAAAATGAAATGAAATGAACAATTGCTACTTCTACAGGGAAGAGAGATACCAAGCCGGGCAACTTCCCTTACTAACTAGGCTGCAACTTCCAATAACTAAGCTCACGTAAAAGTATTACTTAGCGGGTCTTGGTTTTGTTTATTCAACACCAATTCACTTATGTTTCTTTTTCTCAAGGAGATAGAGAAGAGAGTAGCTAGATTCGCAAAGAAGAAGCATGTCATTGGCATCGAGGGAGTCAAACTCCTCAAAGATCATTTTTGTGGGGCTTGTGAGGCTGGAAAGATAACCAGAGCCAAGCATCCCTCAAAGACTATCATGACCACATCTCGTCCCTTTGAATTAGTTTACATGGATCTCTTTGGCCCTACTCATTATGCCACGTTCTCTAATTCTGCATCATTATATGGCTTTGTCATTGTTTATGATTATTCTCGTTACACCTGGGTGCATATCATCACTTACAAAAATGAAGTGCAGGAAGTCTTCAAACGATTTTCCTCAAGAGCATCTCCGAACTTCGGTGTGAAGATCAAGCATATCAGGAGTGATAATGGAATCGGGTTCAAGAATACTGGTTTCTATGAATATCTTGATATAATTGGTATTACTCACGAGTTATTTGCTCCCTATACTCCTGAGCAAAACGGAGTCGTGGAGCGCAAAAACAGAACTCTTGTTGAGATGGCTTGCACTATGCTTGATGAATACAATACTCCATAGCGTTTTTGGACAGATGTTATTGATACTGTATGCCACGTCATCCACAGGATATATCTTCACAAATTCTTCAAAAAAACTTCATATGAACTCCTCACTGACAAGAAACCCAATGTAAGTTATTTCAAAGTCTTCGGTGCTAAATGCTGGATTAGAGATCCTCATCGCCACTCTAAATTTGCACCGAAAGCACATGAGGGTTTTATGATTGGTTACGGAAAGGACTCGCACACCTACAGAGTCTTCAACACCTATCATCACAAGGTTGTTGAAATTGTACATGTGCGGTTCGATGAGACTAATGGCTTGCAAAGAGAGCACCTACCTCCTGTGCTAGATAAAATTTCACCTAAGGAATCCATCAAGTCCAAGGCTACTGAGGATGTCATCCCTACCAAAGAATCTGCTGAAGAATTCATTCCGAATCGTGAAGAAAATCATGCAGGTGCTACTGAAGAAAATGGCCCTGAAGAAGTTGTTGGGCCAAATCAAAGTCGTCAACGTGCTCATCCTCATGTTGCAAACGAAGTGTAGATTGAGAGAATCATCAACTACATCAACGCACTAGGTCCTATTACGCGCTCAAAAGCTTCACATTTGTCTAACTTTTGTGGGCATTTTGTGTTTGTCTCTATTACAGAGCCCACCAAAGTTGATGACGCATTCTTGGAATCTGAGTGGATTCAAGCTATGCAAGATGAATTGCATCAATTCGAGCTCAACAATGTGCGGGAGCTTGTCAAGCGACTAGACCCACGCAAGCAAAATATCATCGGCACCAAATGGATCTACCGCAACAAACAAGATGAAAATGGCCTTTTAGTGTGAAATAAGGCTCTTCTTGTAGCTCAAAGCTACACACTGGTTGAAGGAATTGATTTCGATGAAACTTTTGCACCTATTACTAGACTTGAGGCTATTCACATATAGATTGCTTATGCTAACCATCATAATATCATCTTACATCAAATGGATGTGAAAATTGCATTCCTCAATGGTAAGCTTGAGGAAGAAGTATATGTTGCTCAACCACCAGGTTTTGAGGATCCAAAATTTCCAGATCACGTCTACGGACTCAACAAGGCCCTATATGGCCTCAAGCAAGCACCTCGGGCATGGTATGATACACTAAAGGAACTCCTCGTGAAGAAAGGCTTCAAACCCGATTCACTTGACCCAACTCTTTTGACCAAAGCATATGATGATGAATTATTTGTGTGCCAAATATATGTTGATGATATTATCTTTGGATGTACTAACCAATGTTACAGTGACGAATTTGCCTATATGATGAGTGAGGAATATCAAATGTCCATGATGGGAGAGTTGAAATTCTTCTTAGGTCTTCAAATTCGTCAACAACACAATGCATATTCATATCCCACGAGAAATACCTCAATGATGTGTTGAGGAAATTCGGCATGCAAGATCGCAAAGGCATCAAAATCCCTATGCCCACAAATGGCCATCTATGCACCGATGAAAATGGTAAAGACTTCAATCAAAAGGTATACGGCTCCATGACTGGCTCTTTATTGTATCTATGTGCATCTAGGCCGGATATTATGCTTAGTGTTTGCATGTGTGCCCGATTTCAAGCTACATCGAAGGAATCACACCATAAGGTTGTGAAGCATATTTTTTGATATCTAGATCACACTCCAACACTTGGATTATGGTATCCCAGGGGCTCTTCTTTTGATCTCATTGGATATTCTGACTCTGACTATGTTGGTGATTGGGTGGATTGCAAGTCAACATCAGGCACATGTCATTTCCTCGGACGTTCCTTGGTATGTTGGTCCTCGAAGAAGCAGAACTATTTATCACTCTCTACTGCTGAAGCTGAGTACATTGCTGTTGGATCTTGCTGTGCTCAATTGCTATGGATGAAGCAAACTCTCAAGGACTATGGCATCAATGTGAAGAATGTACCACTCTACTGCGACAATGAGAGTGCTATCAAGATTGCTCACAACCCAGTTTAGCACTCGAAGACAAAGCACATCTAGATTCGTCATCATTTTCTTTGTGACCATGTGTTGAAGGGCGACATCTCCATCGACCATGCAAATACTGAAGATCAGCTGGCCGATATCTTCACAAAGCCCTTGGATGAGAAGATATTTAGCAATTTGCGGTGTGAGCTAAATATCTTAGAATCTTCGAATGTCTTTTGGAAAGGACACACATCCTAACACTTATGCAAATTTGATGACTTAGATGTGCAACACAAGAAGTAACATTTTTCTTCAACCAATTAAGACTAACCCTCTAAGTGTGAAGAAATTAATGAAGAATTTGATTCTCATAACCCTACGACAATTGTACACGGTGTCTGAAATCATCATTCTTATATAGTGGGTTACGCCACCAACCAAACTTGAAAAATCTTCAATTTGAGTTTTTCTATTTCTTCAGTTTTTTTTAATTCTTCAACTTTGCTATTTCCTCAATCTTTTAACCGTTGTTCTTCATTGCTATATATATTTGAGTTTTTCACGTCCGCTACAGCATTCACTTATAGCTATTTCTTCAAGTTGCTTTTTCATCTAAGTGAATGTGATCGGACCCGTTCCCCCTCTATGCTAAACTCAACCCAGTCTGTTCACAAAATTCTTCATGTGCATTCTATTTGAAACCCATTCAAAATCTTCATTGTGTCCTTGACAGCTGAAGAATTTGCGAACGAAACTTTAAAAATTTCATATCTAATTTTTCGGCTTTTGCCGCTCAAATCCTTCCGCATCCCACGACACGATTAAACAACTCACCCACAATCACACACAAGATCTCTACCTCTTAGTAAGTGGGTGACACATGTCGCTAGGATAGCAAGCATCAGGGGCATGTTCGTCCAAATTCTTCGGAATAACAATTTTTCACTTCCTTATAAATACCCCTCCCCTTGCAGCTCAACTCATTTACTCCGCTCGACCTCTCTCTCTCTCTCCCGCTCGAGCTCTCTGACCTAGTGCCGCCGCTAATCTCCATCGTCGCCGGTGAGGAAGAGCATAGCTGCCTTGACCTCGTCACCATCGTACTCGCGCCGGCCACGGAAATCTTCACCTCCGCCACCGCCCTAGCTGTCTTCCTCTGCCAACTTAGGGCGTGGAAGATCTGAACGGACGAACTTCCATAGTTCATCTCACTGTTCATCATGTTCTTCATCAAGGGTAAATAAAACTCGCTTTTACTACCCTCATTGATTCTAATGATCTACACAAAATCTTCAAAAGGTGTTTATTCTTCAATATTCACATTCTTAAACACCACGGTTGCATCTGTTCTTGATCTTTCTCTCTAAAATGTACTTTTCTTCAAGATTCCTCGGTTGTGTGGATTTCCAATCTATACAACTCTGGAACCTAAGACAAGAACTCTTAGTGAAATTCCTCAAGACTCCCCTGGTCAAATTCCTCAAACTTGATTCCTTTTTAAAACTATTCTGAGAACGCATATGACCTCTTCAAATTCTTTGCACCTATACTTTGTTCACAAGTACAGATGTCTCCTGCTGAATCACTAGGTTATCATCAACTTAACTCATTTGCAGCGTTCCTCGAAGAAAAATTGCATACTTCCTCAGAGACATCTATTGTTCAGAATCCCTAGCTGAAGAAAATGGTTGAAGACAAGCGTCCTTCGAAGGGAGGAAAGAGGCCTAAGACTAACACTGCGTTTGAAATCCCTGAAGATATCTATGCAGATTATTGCACTCCTGATGAGGCCACTCATGGTAGATAAAACAAAAATCAGCGCAAGGTGCGCATTCATCGGATTGAACGCAGATGGGCACGGGAATGGAGGGAGTACCGCTATGTTACTCCTAAGTACATGAAGAAATTCGCTTTAAATCCTCCATGCCCAAGACCTACATTGGCACCAGGCCAAGAAGTTGATCCCTCTAGCATCAGAAGAGGTGAGGAATTTCCAAAGGAATGGGCCAAGCGCCAAAGGAAATTGGCTAAAGTAGCAAAGGAGGCAGTGAAGAAATTCAACGAAGATTCTGCTGGTGCTGCGGCTAAAGCCTCTGCTAATCAGCCTAAGAAGGCTATGAAGAAGAAATATGTTGTGAAGCCATCTTCTTCTACTATGCCTTCACGATCCAGGTCCTCAACGCCCTCACGATCTTCTGCTCAAGCAAAGCCCTCATCTGCACCTACAAAGTCCTCAGCACCAGTGCATCTTGCCACATGCCAAAGGGCTACAAGATTTTCAATTGCTTCAGGAGCTTCAGCAAGTTCCTCGGCACAGCCGCAACTGCTGAAGAAAAAGGTCACTGCTGGACGCGGCACAAGGCGAAGTCCTCACAACAAGCAGGTCGCCATTGAAGTTCCGTCTTCTGAAGACGAAGCTGATGATGATGATGAAGGAAATATGCCATAGAGGCAACAATAAAGTTATTATTTATTACCTTATATCATGATAAAAAAAATTATTCTTGCTAGAATTGTATTAACTAGAAACTTAGTACATGTGCGAATACATAGATAAAACATAGTGTCCCTAGCATGCCTCTACCTGACTAGCTCATTAATCAAAGATGGTTGTGTTTCCAAACCATAGACATGTGTTGTCATTTGATGAACAGGATCACATCATTAGGAGAATGATGTGATGGACAAGACCCATCCGTTAGCTTAGCATTATGATCGTTAAAATTTCATTGCTACTGCTTTCTTCATGACTTATACATGTTCCTCAGACTATGAGATTATGCAACTCCCGAATACCGGAGGAACACCTTGTGTGCTATCAAACATCACAATGTAACTAGGTGATTATAAAGATGCTCTACAGGTGTCTCCGAAGGTGTTTGTTGGGTTGGCATAGATCGAGATTAGGATTTGTCACTCCGTGTATCGAAGAGGTATCTCTGGGCCCTCTCGGTAATGCTCATCACTATAAGCCTTGCAAGCAACGTGACTAATGAGTTGGCTGCGGGATGAAGCATTACCGAACGAGTAAAGATACTTGCCAGTAATGAGATTGAACTAGGTAAGATGATACCAACGATCGAATCTCGAGCAAGTAACATACCGATGACAAAGGGAACAACGTATGTTGTTATGCGGTTTGACAAATAAAGATCTTTGTAGAATATGTAGGAGCCAATATGAGCATCCAGTTTCCGCTATTGTTTATTGATCAGGGATGTGTCTCAATCATATTTACATAGTTCTCGAACCCATAGGGTCCGCACGCTTAACGTTCGATGACGATATGTATTATGAGTTATGTGTTTTGATGACCGAAGTTTGTTCAGAGTCCCGGATAAGATCACGGACATGATGAGGAGTCTCAAAATGGTTAAAACATAAAGATTGATATATTGGACCATGTTATTCGGACACCGGAAGAGTTCCGGGAAGTTTCGGGTAAAACCGGAGTGTCGGAGGGGTTACCGGAACCCCCCGAGGGAACTAATGGGCCACCATGGGCCTTAGTGGAGAGAGAGGAGGGCCGCTAGGGCAGCACCCCCCCTCCTTGGAGTCCGATTAGGACAAGGGAAGGGGGGCGGCGCCCCCCTTTCCTACTCCCTCTCCCTCTCCTTTCCTTCCCACTTCTCCCTTGTGGTGGAATCCTACTAGGACTAGTAGTCCTAGTAGGACTCCGCTCTTGGGGCGCGCCCTAGGTGCCGGTCGGCATCCCCCTTGCTCCTTTATATATGGGGGCAGGGGGCACCCTAGAACACACAAGTTTCTCTTAACCGTGTGCGGTGCCCCCCCCCCCACATTTACACACCTCGAACATACCATCGTAGTGCTTAGGCAAAGCCCTGTGCCGGTAACATCATCATCACTGCCGCCACTTAGTCGTGCTCACGAAACTCGCCCTCGTCCTCAACTAGATCAAGAGCACGAGGGACATCATTGAGCTGAATGTCTGCTGAACGCGGAGGTGTCGTACGTTCGGTACTTGATCGGTTGGATCACGAAGAAGTTTGACTACATCAACTACTTTATTGAAATGCTTCCGCTTTTGGTCTACGAGGGTATGTGGACACACTCTCCCCTCTCGTTGTTATGCATCACATAGATAAATCCTACGTGATCGTAGGATTTTTTTTTAAATTACCGCATTTTCAACAGTGGCATCCGAGCCAGGTCTCCGCGTAGATGTTATATGCACGAGTTGAACACAAAGAGTTGTGGGCAATAATAGTCATACTGCTTACCACCAACGTCTTACTTTGATTCGGCGGTATTGTTGGATGAAGCAGCCCGGACCGACATTACATGACCGCGTTCATGAGACTGGTTCTACCGATGTGCTTTTGCACATAGGTGGCTGGCGGGTGTCTGTTTCTCCAACTTTAGTTGAATCAAATTTGACTACGGCCGGTCCTCGATGAAGGTTAAAACAACACACTTGACAAAAAATCGTTGTGGTTTTGATGCATAGGTAAGAATGGTTCTTTCTAGAAGCCCATAGCAGCCACGTAAAACTTGCAACAACAAAGTAGAGGACGTATAACTTTTTTTGTAGGGCTTGCTGTGATGTGATATGGTCAAGGCATGATGTGATATAAATTGTTGTATGAGATGATCATGTTTTGTAACAAAGTTATCGGCAACTGGTAGGAGCCATATGTTTGTCGCTTTATTGTATGCAATGCAACCGCCATGTAATTGTTTTTCTTTATCACTAAGCGGTAGCGATAGACGTAGTAACAATAGTTGGCGAGACGACAACGATGCTACGATGGAGATCTAGGTGTCGCGCCAGTGATGATGGAGATCATAAAAATGCTTCGGTGATGGAGATCATGAGCACAAGACGATGATGGCCATATCATGTCACATATTTTGATTGCATGTGATGTTTATCTTTTATGCATCTTATTTTGCTTAGTATGGCGGTAGCATTATAAGATGCTTCCTTACAAAATTTCAACGTATAAGTGTTCTCCCTGAGTTTGCACCAATGCGACAGTTCTTCGTGCTAAGACACCATGTGATGATCGGGTGTGATAGGCTCTATGTTCACATACAATGGGTGCAAGCCATTTTTGCACATGCAGAATACTCGGGTTAAAGTTGACGAGCCTAGCATATGCAAATATGGCCTCGGAACACTAGAGACCGAAAGGTCGAGCGTGAATCATATAGTAGATATGATCAACATAGTGATGGTCACCATTGAAAACTACTCCATCTCACGTGATGATCGGACATGGTTTAGTTGATATGGATCACGCGATCATTTAGATGACTGGAGGGATGTCTATCTAAGTGGGAGTTCTTAAGTAATAGGATTAATTGAACTTTAATTTATCATGAACTTAGTCCTAATAGTATTTTGCAAATTATGTTGTAGATCAATAGCTCGCGTTGTAGCTTCCCTTTATTTTTGATATGTTCCTAGAGAAAAATAAGTTGAAAGATGATAGTAGCAATGATGCAGACTGGGTCCATGATCTGAGGTCTATCCTCATTGCTGCACAGAATAATTATGTCCTTGATGCACCGCTAGGTGACAAACCTATTGCAGGAGTAGATGCGGATGTTATGAATGTTTGGCTAGCTCAATATGATGACTACTTGATAGTTTAAGTACACCATGCTATACGGCTTAACTAGGACTTCAAAAACATTTGAAAGTCACGGAGCATATGAGATGTTCCAAGAGCTGAAATTGGTATTACATACTCATGCCCGTGTCAAGAGGTATGATACCTCTGACAAGTACTTTGCCTAAAAGATGGTGGAGAATTGCTCAACTAGTGAGCATGTGCTCAGAATGTCTGGATACTACAATCGCTTGAATCAAGTGGGAGTTAATCTTCCAGGTAAGACAGTGATTGACAGAGTTCTCTAGTCACCATCACCAAGTTACTGGAACTTCGCGATGAACTATAATATGCAAGGATGACGAAAACGATTCCCGAGCTCTTTATGATGCTGAAATCGACGAAGTTAGAAATCAAGAAAGAGCATCAAGTGTTGATGATTGACAAGACCACTAGTTTCAAGAAAAGGACAAACGGAAATAAATGGAACTTCAAGTAGAATGGCAAGCAATTTTTCACTCCCGTGAAGAAGCCCAAAGCTGGACCTAAGCCTGAAACTAAGTGCTTCAACTGCAAAGGAAATGGTCACTGGAAGCATAAATGCCCCGAATATTTGGTGGATAAGAAGGATGGCAAAGTGAACAAAGGTATATTTGATATACATGTTATTGATGTGTACCTTACTAGTGTTCATAGTATCCCCTGGGTATTTGATACTTGTTCGGTTGCTAAGATTAGTAACTCGAAATAGGAGTTACAGAATAAACAGAGACTAGTAGAGGGTGAAGTGATGATGTATGTTGGAAGTAGTTCCAACATTGATATGATCATCATCGCACAACCCTATACTTTCGGGATTAGAGTTGAACCTAAATAATGTTATTTGGTGTTTGCGTTGAGCATAAATATGATTAGATCATGTTTATTGCGATACGATTATTCATCTAAGACAGAGGATAATTGTTATTCTATTTACATGAATAAAACCTTCTATGGTCATACACCCAATGTTGATGGTTTATTGAATCTCGATCGTGGTAATACACATATTCATAATATTGATGCCAAAAGATGCAAAGTTGATAATAATAGTGCAACTTATTTGTGGGACTGCGGTTTGGGTCATATCGGTGTAAAAGGCATGAAGAAACTCCATAAAGATGGACTTCTGGAATCACTTGATTATGAATCATTTGATACTTGCGAACCGTGCTTTTATGGGCAAGATGACTAAAAGTCCATTCTCCGGAACAATGGAACAATGAGATAGTGACTTATTGGAAATAATACATACCGATGTATGCGGTCCAATGAGTGTTGATGCTCGTGGCGGTTATCGTTATTTTCTGACCTTCACAGATGATTTAAGCAGATATGGGTATATCTACTTAATGAAACAGAAGTCTGAAACATTTGAAAAGTTTAAAGAATTTCAAAGGGAAGTGGAGAATCATTGTAACAAGAAAATAAAAGTTTTTACGATCTGATCATGGAGGAGAATATTTGAGTTACGAGTTTGGCCTTCATTTAAAACAATGTGGAATAGTTTCATAGCTCATGCCACCTGGAACACTACAGTGAAATGGTGTGTCTGAATGTCGTAACCATACTTTCTTAGATATGGTGCGATATATCATGTCTCTTACCGATTTACCACTATCATTTTTGGGATTATGCATTAGAGACAGATGCATTCACGTTAAACAGGGCATCATCAAAATCCGTTGAGACGACGCATTATGAACTGTGGTTTGGCAAGAAACCAAAGTTGTCGTTTCTTAAAATTTTGGGGTTGTGATGCTTATATGAAAAAGCTTCAACCTGATAAGCTCGAACCCAAATCGGAAAAATGTGTCTTTATTGGATACCCAAAGGAAACTGTTGGGTACACCTTCTATCACAGATCCGAAGGCAAGATCGTTGCCAAGAATGGATGCTTTCTAGAGAAGGAGTTTCTCTTGAAAGAAGTGAGTGGGAGGAAAGTAGAACTTGATGAGGTAATTGTACCTTCTCCTGAATTGGAAAGTAGTTCATCACATAAATCAGTTCCAGTGATCCCTACACCAATTAGTGAGAAAGCTAATGATGATGATTATGAAACTCCAAATCAAGTTACTACCGAACCTCGTAGGTCTTCCAGAGTATGATCCACACAAGAGTGGTACGGTAATCCTGTTCTGGAAGTCATGTTACTAGATCATTATGAACCTACAAACTATGAGGAAGCGATGATGAGCCCAGATTCCGCGAAATGGCTTGAGGCCATGAAATCTGAGATGGGATCCATGTATGAGAACAAAGTGTAGACTTTGGTGGAGTTGCCCGATGATCGGCAAGCCATATTAAATAAATGGATCTTCAAGAGGAAGACGGACGCTGATAGTAGTGTTACTATCTACAAAGCTCGACTTGTCATAAAAGGTTTTCGACAAGTTCAAGATGTTGACTACAATGAGATTTTCTCAAGTGTAGCGATGCTTAAATCCATCCGAATCATGTTAGCAGTTGCCATATTTTATGAAATCTGGCAAATGGATGTCAAAACTGCATTCCTTAAATGGATATTTCTTAAAGAAAAGTTGTAGATGATGCAACCAGAAGGTTTTGTCAATCCTAAAGGTACTAACAAGGTATGCAAGCTCCAGCGATCCATCTATGGACTGGTGCAAGCATCTCGGAGTTAGATTATACGCTTTGATGAGTTGATTTAATTATATAGTTTTATACAGACTTGCGATGAAGCCTGTATTCACAAGAAAGTGAGTGGGAGTACTACAGCCTTTCTGATAAGTATATGTGAATGACATATTGTTGATTGGAAATGATGTAGAATTTTTCTAGAAAGCATAAAGGAGAGTTTGAAAGGAGATTTTCAAAGAAAGACCTCGGTGAAGCTGCTTACATATTAGGCATCAAGATCTATAGAGATAGATCAAGACGCTTGATAAGCTTTTTCAATGAGTATATACCTTGACAAGTTTTTGAAAGAGTTCAAAATGGATTGGTCAAAGAAGGAGTTCTTGCCTGTATTACAAGGTGTAAAGTTGAGTAAGACTCAAAGCCCGACCATGGCATAAGATAGAAAGAGAAAGAAAGTCATTCCCTATGCATCATCCATAGGTTCTATAAAGTATGCCATCCTATGTACTAGACCAGTTGTGTGCCTTGCTATGAGTTTGGCAAGGGGGTACGATAGTGATCTAGGAGTGGATCACTGTATAGCAGTCAAAGTTATCCTTAGTTACCTAAGAGGACTAAGGAAGTATTTCTCGATTATGGAGGTGATAAAGAGTTCATCGTAAAGAGTTGCATCGATGCAAGCTTTTACACCGATCCAGATGACTCTGAGTCTCAATATGGATACACATTAAAAGTGGGAGCTATTAGCTAGAGTAGCTCCATGCAGAGAATTATAGACATAGAATATTTGCAAAATACATACACTCTGAATGTGACAGACCCGTTGACTAAACTTCTCTCACAAGCAAAACATGATCACACCTTAGTACTCTTTGGGTGTTAATCACATAGCAATGTGAACTAGATTATTGACTAGTAAACCCTTTTGTTGTTGGTCACATGGCGATGTGAACTATGGGTGTTAATCACATACAGATGTGAACTATTGATGCTAAACCACATGGCGATGTGAACTAGATTATTGACTCTAGTGCAAGTGGGAGACTGAAGGAAATATGCCCTAGAGGCAATAATAAAGATATTATTTATTTCCTTATATCATGATAAATTTTTATTATTCCTGCTAGAATTGTATTAACCGGAAACTTAGTACATGTGTGAATACATAGCCAAAATATAGTGTCCCTAGTATGCCTCTACTTGACTAGCTCGTTAATCAAAGATGGTTGTGTTTCCTAACCATAGACATGTGTTGTCATTTGCTGAACGGGATCACATCATTAGGAGAATGATGTTATAGACAAGACCCATCCGTTAGCTTAGCATTATGATCGTTACAGTTTCATTGCTACTGCTTTCGTCATGACTTATACATGTTCCTCAAACTATGAGATTATGCAATTCCTGAATAACGGAGGAACACCTTGTGTGCTATCAAACATCACAATGTAACTGGGTGATTCTAAAGATGCTCTACAGGTGTCTCCGAAGGTGTTTGTTGGGTTGGCATAGATCGAGATTAGGATTTGTCACTCCATGTATCGGAGAGGTATCTCTGGGCCATGTCTGTAATGCTCATAACTATAAGCCTTGCAACCAATGTGATTAATGAGTTAGTTGCGGGATGTAGCATTACGGAACGAGTAAAGATACTTGCTGGTAATGAGATTGAACTAGGTAAGATGATACCGACGATCGAATCTCGAGCAAGTAACATACCGATGACAAAGGGAACAACGTATGTTGTTATGCGGTTTGACCAATAAAGATCTTTGTAGAATATGTAGGAGCCAATATGAGCATCTAGGTTCCGCTATTTTGTATTGATCGGGGATGTGTCTCAATCATGTTTACCTAGTTCTCGAACCTGTAGGGTCCGCACGCTTAACGTTCGATGACGATATGTATTATGAGTTATGTGTTTTGATGACCGAAGTTTGTTCAGAGGCACGGATGAGATCACGGACATGACGAGGAGTCTCAAAATGGTCAAAACATAAAGATTGATATATTGGACCATGTTATTCAGACACCGGAAGAGATCCGGGAAGTTTCGGGTAAAATCGGAGTGCCGGAGGGGTTACTAGAACCCCCGGGGGAACTAATGGGCCACAATGGGCCTTAGTGGAGAGAGAGGAGGGCGGCTGGGGCAGGCCTCGTTGGAGTCCGATTAGGACACGGGAAGGGGGCGGCGCCCCCCTTTCCTACTCCCTCTCCCTCTCCTTTCCTTCCCCCTTCCCCCTTGTGGTGGAATCCTACTAGGACTAGTAGTCTTAGTAGGAATCCTCTATTGGGGCGCGTCCTAGGGGCCGACTGGACTCCCCCTTGCTCCTTTATATGTGGCGGCAGGGAGGCACCCTAGAACACACAAGTTTCTCTTAACCGTGTGTGGTGCCCCCCTCTACAGTTACACAGCTCGATCATAGCATCGTAGTGCTTAGGCGTAGCCCTGCGCCGGTAACATCATCATCACCATCGCCACTTTATCATGCTGACGGAACTCACCCTCGTCCTCAACTAGATCAATAGCACGAGGGACGTCATCGAGCTGAATGTGTGTTGAACGCGGAGGTGTCATACGTTCGGTACTTGATCGGTTGGATCGCGAAGAAGTTCGACTACATCAACCGCCTTATTGAAATGCTTCCGCTTTTGGTTTATGAGGGTACGTGGACACACTCTCCCCTCCCGTTGCTATGCATCACCTAGATAGATCTTGCGTGATTGTAGGATTTTTTTTAAATTACTGCATTCCCCAACAGAAGAATTAGCAGAAATCATCAGAGACAGACAACAACGGGCCGCTAGTGCCAAAGGCAGTGATGTGCCACTCTTGCTGGATCCGAAGAAGATCCTTGACTACGTCGATCTTTGGCATAAAGATCCCAACACACCTCTTTCTGATCTGAACCTCACACCAGGCCAAAGTCACATGTTGACTGCTTTCATTGCCAGAAGAAAAATGGAAGTTTGAGAAGGCTAGATCTATGAAGAAAGCTCAGTACAAGAAGGAGCATTATCTGAAGAAAAATGTTCTAAAAATGACAACTGAAAAACTTGTGACTATACAGTCAGAAATCAAAGCTCTTAGTGATGAATTTGATGCTTATAAAGGTGATTGGCTAGTCGCCAAAGTCAGATTTGTCAAGCTGGCAAAAGCCTCAAGCCCAAGGTTCCAGCTGAAGCGCAACAAGAAGTTCCTCGGGGTGAAGCATCTGCTCAGCCCACTGAAGACCATGCCAGCAGCGATGATGAAACTTAGCCTGCTGAAGACACTGAGAGTGCCAGGGCTGATGATGCTATTCCAGCTCCTAATGAAACTGCCAGGGCAACCAATAATGTTGCGCCTGAAGATCAATCCAGGCCATCTAAAGATTTTTCCGCTGCGCCAGAATAATCTGAACTTGCCAGGGCAACTGACACAGTTGTGCCTGAAGAAACTGTGCCTTTTTCATCTGATCCCCCTGAAAAATCTTCACAGGTGAAAAGCACTCTCCCTTCTGCATCAGAAGCAAAGAAAACCAAGGCTGCCGAAAGGGCAGCACCTAAGAAGAGGAAAGCATCAGACGCCTTAGAGTCGTCATCTCCAAAGAAAGTGAAGACTTTGACGAGCTCTTTCGAGAATCCCATTGATGATGTTGTAACGCCCCGAGACCGATGCGCCAGGTGTCTTCCAGTTATTTGTCATCGTTGACATGTCATTCGCTTGCGTGTTGCACTTTGCCATGTCATCATCTGCATTTCATCAGCATGTTTTTAAAAACTTGCATCCGTTCGGGTTCCCCCGGTTCTCTCCATTGTCCGTTCTGAGACCAACCACACTCGGACGCGCCCGCGGCACCCCTGAAATATTATTTTATAAGTGGCATAAAAATGTTCTTAGAATGGGCCGAGATTGGCCGAGTGGCCTTGGTATATCACCGGTAGACCGCCTATCAAATTCCGTTCCATTTGGAGGTCGTTTGATGCCCCAACGGTTAACCGAGTTAACCGAAACCCCCTTCTCTTTGCAGCCCAGCACCCCTCCACAACAGCCCACTAGCCCATCTAACTCCCGTCCATGCTCTCCGTCGTTGGATCACGATCGTGTGGGTGAAAACTACACCTCTTTTGGACTCTCCTAGCTCCCTCTACCTATTTAAACACCTCCCCCTCCGAAATTTGCGGTGCAAACCCTAGCCCACCTCCCTCCACGCCGCCGGACATTTCCGACCCACCGCCGGACGTCCACCATCGCCGCTCCCGGCCAATCCAGCCTCGCCACGTGGCCTCCTCGGCCTCCACCGTCACTGGCCCATGGAGCCCATCCGGACCCGGCGGGCCCGGATATCGCCGCCGCCCAGCCCACTCCGCACCGCGCGCCTCCCGCAGCTCCTCCCGCACCGCCCCATAGCCGCTATCCGTCCGTCTCCGACGACCTCGCCGGCGGTCACCGAAGGACGCATCGCCTTCCTACCTCGTCGACCGCGCTGCTCCGTCGCCACGCCTTGACGCGTGCCGCCGCCATGCGCCTCGCCTCCGCTCCGCCGAGCCCCACCGTCACCCGTGAGCTGCGCGCCGTCGCCCCTCCAGCAGCCCGCAGCCATGGCGCCGCCACCGCCGCTTGCCTCGGCTCCTTCGACCTCGCCGATGTGCCTCCCCGCGTCGCCCCTCACCGAGATCCGGCCGGATCCGGCGAGATCCGTCCAGGATCCGCCTCGCGCGCCCGTCCCCACCTCACCGGAGCTCCACCTCGCCGGAGCTCCGATCTGCACACCATCGTCCTGCTGGACGGCATCGACCCTCGAACCAAACACCACCCGGATCCTCTCCGTCCCGTTTTCGCGAGGGTAAAAATTTAGCTAAGTCCCAGTATTTTTATCATTATGTGGGCATGTTTGACTTGCTCTAACCTTGTGTGTACTGCTCTGTTTTGCGCATATAATATGTCAAAATGTTCATCTCAGAGTGCTCTTCATGATGGTGTAGTTCACATTCATGGTACTATTAATCTTGATGCCTTACTCTTCGTTCCAAAACTACTAAGTGATATAAACTGCTGAAATCTGCTGATTGTTAAAATCATGTATGCATCTTGTGAGTGGTGTAACTTTGTCCGTGTAGAACCTATGATGATGATCTTGATATGCACATGTTCTGCTCTTCATGACCATGTTGTTGTGGTTTTAATCCATGTTAGGATGCATCTTGATATCTTAATCTCTGTTGCAAAAGTGCATGTTGTTGTCAACTGCTGAAAACTGTTATAACTTGCCTATTTGTCATTTTCATATTTTTTTGTGTGATTTTATTTTGAGCATCACGTCTACATTTTTTATGAGCATAATCATGCCATATTTATAGGGGTGCAATCCATGTATTTTGATATGCCATGTAGTGAGTGCATCAAGCTTGTGAAGTGGGCTACTTGCTGTTAACTTTCTGTCAAGTCTGTTTCTGTCATATCATGATGCTAACTTTGGTTGATGCTACCAATTATTCCATGCATAATCTGGAAATGCTTAGTTGATATGTTTTGATTTCCATGTTATGCTCTATCATTTCATGTCTTTTGATTCCCTATATATATCCTGTAGAACCTATTTTCATTGCCATGAACACACTTATACAATGTTCTAGATTTCTGTTTACTTCATGATGCCTTGTTGTGAGCTTGATATTAGTTGATACATGCCTATTGTGGAGATGCTCCAATTACATGTTTTGAAGTATGCTATGATTAATCTGTTTACATGCCATGTTTGCTAATTTTGGATGTCATATGCCTCCGTTTCATGCTTGTGAACATGCTATCATAATGTTGCTGTTTTACACTTGCTAAAACTATTTCAAGATTCAATCTTGTCATGTTGGTTCCCACTAATCCATGAGCCATATGTATATGATGTCATGATGTTATTTGCTCTTTGTTATGTTTACTTTGATGCCTTGCCCCTGTTTGCCCTGTATAGTTGCTGTAGTATCTTTGTTTCATGCCTCTAACATGCCTTCATATCAACTCTTCTCATGCATATGCTCCCGTGTTATAAAGTTGCATTTTGCATTGATGATATTGGTTTAATCTTGATGCCTATGAACCTGAACCTAAATTATATTTGAAGTATGTTATCTGTACATGAAGTGCATGTCAAATTTCTGCTCATATGATTCATGTAGCATGTTGTTTTGATGTCTGCAAAGTGCCTACTTGCTGTTTTGGGCAGATTATTATTGTATCTTTTTTGGAGTGTATGTGTTGTACCGTTGCTTGTTTTGAGCATGCTCTATATGAAACTTGCTTGATTTTGCATGTAGTTTCATCTTATCATCTTGCATCCTTGTTTTGGGTGTGTTTTCTTGATGTTTGTATGCATTTCGCATCAATGTCATGTTTAACCTGTTTTGCTCATATCTTCTAGGCCGTAGCTCCGAACTAAATGAATTTTATATGTAATTTGACTGGAATTTCGTGTAGATCATCTTGGTGCATCTTAACTTGATGTTTAACTACTTGAACATAAGATTTATTCAGTTCTGGACCAATTTCGAAATTTGCATATGGGGACTTACCGGATTTGTTATATGTTGTTCCGGCCTCATTTAAACTTGCTTTGATGTGTTGTTCTTGTATGCATCATCTCTTGCCATGAGTAGCATCATATAGCCTTTGTCGTGGATCATACTTGGTTGAGCATCATGCCATGTTTATGTGTTATGTGTTTACCTTGTTGTTTGCTTCTTTCCGGTTGTGCTTCTTCTCGATAGTTCCTGTTTCATTGCGATCGTGAGGATTCGTTCGTCTTCGCCCGTTCGTCTTCTTCATGGACTCGTTCTTCTTCCTAGCGGGATTTCAGGCAAGATGACCGTTACCCTGGATCTCACTACTATCATTGCTATGCTAGTTGCTTTGTTCTATCGCTATGTTGCCCTACCTATCACTTGATTATCAAGCCTCCCAAATTGCCATGTCAGCCTCTAACCGTTTCACCCTTCCTAGCAAACCGTTGTTTGGCTATGATACCGCTTTTGCTCAGCCCCCCTCTTATAGCGTTGTTAGTTGCAGGTGAAGTTGAAGATTGCTCCATGTTGGAACCTGGTTATGATGGGATATTACAATATCTCTTATTTAATTAATGTATCTATACACTTGGTAAAGGGTGGTAGGCTCGGCCTTATGCCTGGTGTTTTGTTCCACTCTTGCCGCCTTAGTTTTCGTCATATCGGTGTTATGTTCCTTAATTTTGCATTCCTTACGCGGCTGGGTTTATGGGAACACCTTGACATTTTGCTTTGAATAAAACACCTCCAGCAAGGCCCAACCTTGGTTTTACATTTGCTTAACATCCTATAACCTTTCCCTTGGGAGTAATTAACCCGAGGGTCATCTTTATTTTAAACCCCCCCGGGCCAGTGCTTCTCTAAGTGTTGGTCCAAACCGAGCAGCCCGCGGGGCCACCTCGGGGAAACTTGAGGGCTGGTTTTACTCGTAGCTTGTCTCATCCGCTATGACCTGAGAACGAGATATGTGCAGCTCCTATCGGGATTTGTCAGCACATTCGGGCAGTCTTGCTGGTCTTGTCTTAACACTGCCGAAATGTCTTGTAACCGGGATTCCGAGACTGATCAGGTCTTCCTGGGAGAAGGAATATACTTAGTTGGTCATGAGAGCTTATAATGGGCTAAGTTGGGATACCCCTACAGGGTATAAACTTTCAAGAGTCGTGCCCACGGTTATGTGGCGGATTGGAATTTATTAATATCCAGTTGTAGATAACTTGACACTTGACTTAATTAAAACGCATCAACCGTGTGTGTAGCCGTGATGGTCTCTTCTCGGCGGAGTACGGGAAGTGAACACGGTTTGGGTTATGTTTGGATGTAAGTAGTTTCAGGATCACTTCTTGATCATTACTAGTTTGTGACCGTTTGCGTAGCTTCTCATCTTATTCTTGTATTCGTACGTTAGCCACCATATCATGCTTAGTCATTGTTGCAACCTCACCACTTATCCATTCCATTCCCATTAAGCTTTGCTAGTCTTGATACCCATGGTAATGGGATTGCTGAGTCCTTGTGGATCACAGATTACTACAACAATAGTTGCAGGTACAGGTAATGCAATGATCATGACGTGGGAGCGATTCTTGCTTGTTTTGAGTTCTTCTTCTGCTTCGTCGTTCAGGGGATAGGTTCCTAGTCGGCAGCCTGGGCTAGTAGGGTGGATATCGTTTGAGTTTCTATTTGTGTTTCATCCGTAGTCGGATGTTGCTCTTATGTATGATGTAGTTGTTTTCATGTGGCATTATATGCCTCTTGTTTGTATCCCCAGCTGTTATGTAATGGTATGATGTAATGATATCCACCTTGCAAAAGCGTCTCCAATATGCGCTTCTATCCTTGGAGGGACCTTAGAGTTCCTTTAGGATTGGGTCGCATATTGGGCATGAAAAGTTGGTATCAGAGCCTCGACCGACCATAGGATCCCCCTTGAGTGTTTGTAGTTGGTCGTTGTTGAGTCTAGAAGAAAACTATTTTTTTAGTCTAGTTATATCAGAGAGTAGGAATTCTTTTTACTCGTCAGCCCTTCATCGCTCTGGTGAAGAATCGTGACTAGGTGTTTTGGACTAACTCCTCTTCCCCTTCGAACTTTCTTTAGGATCACGTGGTTAGCTTTTCGTTTGTTGGTCCTCAGCTCTTTTCATCCGGTGCATTTCTCGTCAAGTTGACTCGAGCCTCTTCATCTTTGCCAAGTTCAATCCTCAGTTCTTTTCTTTTTCCCACCCACCCACCCTTTTTCTTCTCAGAGCAAGAGTCGATAATCGAGTATCCATCCTACTCGTGCGAAGCCTTTGCATTCTTTCAACCGTTATTTTCTCTTCAAGCTATT
>NC_041385.1:710211455-710228058 GCF_002162155.2 Triticum dicoccoides
ATTCGAGTATCAATTTAATTTGTGCGGAGCCTCTTCAGTCTTTTCCTCAGTCACTTCAGCCGGTGAATTCTCGTCTAGTTCATCATTGTTCGTCTTGTTTTCTTTTCCGGTGGATTCAATTCAAGTTTTTCGGGTTGATCATATTCTTTTCCTTGGATCAAGTGTTTTCCATGTTCGTTCGCCTCTCGCCAGTTTATCCTTCTGGAGTGCTCAAGACATCTCAGGAGATTCAATTGTGTTCCAATTAATTCGAGGTTGTCACCTCATTCAAATATTTTCAATTGTTCTGGTGCATCATCTATCTGTTCAACAATCCTTTTTCAACGGTGTTTTCATTTAGTGGACCCTAACCCACGGGTCTTTTCCCAGGATCTTACCTGACTCTTCTAATTATTCCGGAGTTAGTCTCAAAATTATTTTCAAAGTGTGATGTAAGATTGAATTTCATCAGTCACATGCCTTCTCCAAGATCAATTTCATATTATTTTCATTGCTGGCTCAACCTTTCCTCTTTTCATTCTTCCGGAGTGTCTCAACAATTTTGGGTGGTGTTTCTCGTCGTCATTTGAAGATCTAAGAAGAGTTTTTCCTCTAAATCTTGCCCGTTCTCTTGAATATTCGTGGTTCCAGCTTCTTCTTATCCTCTCGAATTATTCCGTTTGTCATATATTCTTTTCTTACCCATCTGGAGTGGATTCAGAGTCTATCTAATTCAACGAGCTTTTGATTCTTGCCATACTCGTCATTCCTCTTTTCTACCCGAACGCACTCGGACTTTGTTCATCTTCTCTCTTGCGTTCTTGCTTCACCTCTTCCTCTTTCTCTTTCGTCTCGTTCCTAAGATCTCGGGATGAGATCTCTTGTTAGTGGAGGAGAGTTGTAACGCCCCGAGACCGATGCGCCAGGTGTCTTCTAGTTATTCGCCGTCGTTGCCATGTCATTCGCTTGCGTGTTGCACTTTGCCATGTCATCATCTGCATTCAATCAGCATGTTTTTCAAAACTTGCATCCGTTCGGGTTCCCCCGGTTCTCTCCGTTGTCCGTTCTGAGACCAACCACACTCGCCCGCGCCCGCGGCACCCCGAAATTTGATTTTATAAGTGGCATAAAAACGTTCTCAGAATGGGCCGAGATTTACCGAGTGGCCTTAGTATATTACCGGTAGACCGCCTGTCAAATTTCGTTCCATTTGGATGTCGTTTGATGCCCCAACGGTTAACCGAGTTAACCGAAACCCCCTTCTCTTTGCAGCCCAGCACCCCTCTGCAACTGCCCGCTAGCCCATCTAACTCCCCTCCATGCTCTCCGCCATTGGATCACGATCGTGTGGGCAAAAACCGCACCTCTTTTGGACTCTCCTAACTCCCTCTACCTATTTAAACACCTCCCCTCCGAAATTTGTGGTGCAAACCCTAGTCCACCTCCCTCCGTGTTGCCAGACATGTTCAACCCACCGCCGGATGTCCACTGACGCCGCTCCCGGCCAATCCAGTCGCGTCGTGTGGCCTCCTCCGCCTCCACCGCCGCCGGCCCGCGGAGCCCATCCCAGACCTGCGCGGGCCTGGATCTCGCCGCCGCCCGACCCGCTCCGCACCGCGCGCCTCCCGAAGCTCCTCCCCCACTGCCCCATAGCCACCATCTGCGCCATCTCCGATGACCTCACCGGCGGTCATCGGAGGATGCATCACCTCCCTACCTCGTCGACCGCGCTACTCCACCGGCGCGCCTCGACGCCTGCCGCCGTCATGCGCCTCGCCTCCACTCTGCCGAACCCCATCGCCCGTGAGTTGCGCGCCGCCGCCCCTCCACCAGCCCGCAGCCGTGGCGCCACCACCGCCGCCTGCCTCGGCTACTCCGACCTCGTCGATGCGCCTCCCTGCGTCGCCCCTCGCCGGGATCCGGCCGGATCCTGCGAGATTCGGCCAGGATCCGCCTCGCTCGCCCATCCCAACCTCTCCTAAGCTCCGATCTGCACGCAGTTGTCCCGCTGGACGGCATCGTTCCTTGAACCAAACGCCACCCGGATCCTCTCCGTCCCGTTTTCGCAAGGGTAAAAATTTGGCCAAGTCCCAGCATTTTTATCATCATGTGTGCATGTTTGACTTGCTTTAACTTGGTGTGTACTCCTCTGTTTTGCGCATATAATATGTAAAAATGTTCATCTCAGAGTGCTCTTTATGATGGAGTAGTTTGCATTCATGTTACTGTTAATCTTGATGCCTTAATCTTCACTGCAAAACTGCTAAGTGATATAAACTGCTGAAATCTACTGATTGTTAACATCATGTATGCATCTTGTGAGTGGTGTAACTTTGTCCCTGTTGAACCTATGATGATGATATTGATATGCGCATATTATGCTATTCATGCTATACATGTTGGTGTGCTTTGAATTCATGTTGAGGTGCATCTTGATATCTTAATCTCTGTTGCAAAAGTGCGTGTTGCTGTTAACTGCTGAAAACTGTTATAAATTGCCTATTTGTCATTTTCATATCTTTTTGTGTGATTTTCTTTTGAGCATCATGTCTACATGTTTTAGGAGTATAAGCATGCCATCTTTACAGGGGTGCAATCCATGTATTTTGATATGCCATGTAGTGAGTGCATCAAGCTTGTGAAGTGGGCTACTTATTGTTAACTTTTTGTCAAGTTTGTTTTTGTCATATCATGATGCTATCTTTGCTTGATGCTACCAATTAATCCATGCATAATCTAGAGATGCTTAGTTGAAATGTTTTGATTTCCATGTTATGCTATATCATTCCATGACTTTTGATTCCCTATATATGTCCTATAGCATATGTTTTCATTGCCATGAACATGCTTATATAATGTTCCAGATTTCTGTTAACTTCATGATGCCTTGTTGTGAGCTTGATATTAGTTGATACATGCCAATTGTGGAGATGCTCCAATTACATGTTTTGAAGTATGCTATGAGTACTCTGTTCAGATGTCATGTTTGATAATTTTGGATGTCATATGCCCCTGTTTCATGCTTGCAAACATGCTATCATAATGTTGTTGTTTTACACCTGCTAAAACTGTTTCAACATTCAATCTTGTCATGCTGGTTCCCACTAATCCATGAGTCATATGTATATGATGCCATGATGTTATTTGCTCTTTGTTATGTGTACTTTGATGCCTTGTACTTTTTTGCCATGTATAGTTGATGTAGAATCTTTGTTTCAAGCCTTAAACATGCATTCATATTAACTCTGCTCATGCATATGCTCCCGTGTTATAAAGTTGCATTTTGCATTGATCATATTGGTTTAATATTGATGCCTATGAACACGAACCTTAATTATATTTGAAGTATGTTATCTGTACATGAAGTTCATGTCAAGTTTGTGCTCATATGATTCCTGTAGCTTGTTGTTTTGTTGTCTGCAAAGTGCCTACTTACTGTTTTGAGAAGATTGTTGTTATATCTTGTTTGGAGTGTATGTGTTGCTCCGTTTTGAGCATGCTCTATATGAAACTTGCTTGATTTTGCATGTAATTTCATCTTATCATCTTGCATCCTTGTTTTGGGTGTGTTTACTTGATGTTTGTATGCATTTCGCATCAATTTCATGTTTAACTTGTTTTGCTCATATCTTCTAGGCCGTAGCTCCGAACTAAATGAAATTTATATGTAACTTGACTAGAATTTCGTGTAGATCATATTGGTGCATCTTAACTTGATGTTTAACTACTTGAACATAAGGTTTATTCAGTTCTGGGCCAATTTCGAAATTTTCATATGGGACTTACCGGATTTGTTATATGTTGTTCTGGCCTCATTTAAACTTGCTTTGATGTGTTGTTCTTGTATGCATCATCTTTTGCCATGAGTAGCATCATATAGCCTTTGTAGTGCATCATACTTGGCTGAGCATCATGCCATGTTTACGTGTTGTGTGTTTACCTTGTTGTTTGCTTCTTTTCAGTTGTGCTTCTTCTCGATAGTTCCTGTTTCGTTCCGATCATGAGGATTCATTCGTCTACGCTTGGTTCGTCTTTGCCCATCCGTCTTCTTCATGGACTCATTCTTCTTCCTAGCGGGATTTTAGGCAAGATGACCATAGCCCTAGATCTTACTACTATCATTGCTATGCTAGTTGCTTCATTCTATCGCTATGCTCCGCTACCTATCACTTGTTTAGCAAGCCTCCCAAATTGCCATGTCAGCCTCTAACATTTTCACCATTCCTAGCAAACTGTTGTTTGGCTATGTTACTGCTTTTGCTCAACCCCTCTTATAGCGTTGTTAGTTGTAGGTGAAGTTGAAGATTGCTCCATGTTGGAACCTGGTTATGATGGGATATCACAATATCTCTTATTTAATTAATGCATCTATATACTTAGTAAAGGGTGGAAGGCTCAAACTTATGCCTGGTGTTTTGTTCCACTCTTGCTGCCTTAGTTTCCGTCATACCGGTGTTATGTTCCTTGATTTTGCGTTCCTTATGCGGTTGGGTTTATAGGAACCCCTTGACAGTTCGCTTTGAATAAAACACCTCCAGTTGTGCACACACAGAATACTCAGGTTAAACTTAACGAGCCTAGCATATGCAGATATGGCCTCGGAACACGGAGACCGAAAGGTCGAGCGTGAATCATATAGTAGATATGATCAACATAGTCATGTTCACCATTGAAAACTACTCCATCTCACGTGATGATCGGTTATGGTTTAGTTGATTTGGATCACGTGATCACTTAGATGACTCGAGAGATATCTGTCTAAGTGGGAGTTCTTAAGTAATATGATTAATTGAACTTTAATTTATCATGAACTTAGTCCTGGTAGTATTTTGCAAATTATATTGTAGATCAATAGCTTGCGTTGTTGCTTTCATATGTTTATTTTGATATGTTCCTAGAGAAAATTATATTGAAAAATGTTAGTAGCAATGATGCGGATTGGATCCGTGATATGAGGTTTATCCTCATTGCTCCACAGAAGAATTATGTCCTTAATGCACCGCTAGGTGACAGACCTATTGCAGGAGTAGATGCAGACGTTATGAACGTTTGGCTAGCTCAATATGATGACTACTTGATAGTTTAGTGCACCATACTGAACGGCTTAGAATCGGGACTTCAAAGACGTTTTGAACGTCATGGACCATATGAGATGTTCCAGGAATTGAAGTTAATATTTCAAGCAAATACCCGAGTTGAGAGATATGAAGTCTCCAACAAGTTCTATAGCTAAAGGATGGAGGAGAATCGCTCAACTAGTGAGCAAGTGCTCAGATTGTCTGGGTACTACAATCGCTTGAATCAAGTGGGAGTTAATCTTCTAGATAAGATAGTGATTGATAGAATTCTCTAGTCACCATCACCAAGTTAGTAGAACTTCGTGATGAACTATAGTATGCAAAGGATGACCAAAACGATTCCCGAGCTCTTCGTGATGTTGAAATCGACGAAGGTGGAAATCAAGAAAGAGCATCAAGTGTTGATGATTGAGAAGACCACTAGTTTCAAGAAAAGGACAAACGGAAATAAATGGAACTTCAAGTAGAATGGCAAGCAATTTTTCACTCCCGTGAAGAAGCCCAAAGCTGGACCTAAGCCTGAAACTGAGTGCTTCAACTGCAAAGGAAATGGTCACTAGAAGCATAAATGCCCCGAATATTTGGTGGATAAGAAGGATGGCAAAGTGAACAAAGGTATATTTGATATACAGGTTATTGATGTGTACCTTACTAGTGTTCATAGTAGCCCCTGGGTATTTGATACTTGTTCGGTTGCTAAGATTAGTAACTCGAAATAGGAGTTACAGAATAAACAGAGACTAGTAGAGGGTGAAGTGATGATGTATGTTGGAAGTAGTTCCAACATTGATATGATCATCATCGCACAACCCTATACTTTCGGGATTAGAGTTGAACCTAAATAATGTTATTTTGTGTTTGCGTTGAGCATAAATATGATTAGATCATGTTTATTGCGATACGATTATTCATCTAAGACAGAGGATAATTGTTATTCTATTTACATGAATAAAACCTTCTATGGTCATACACCCAATGTTGATGGTTTATTGAATCTCGATCATGGTAATACACATATTCATAATATTGATGCCAAAAGATGCAAAGTTGATAATAATAGTGCAACTTATTTGTGGCACTGCGGTTTGGGTCATATCAGTGTAAAAGGCATGAAGAAACTACATAAAGATGGACTTCTGGAATCACTTGATTATCAATCATTTGATACTTGCGAACCGTGCTTTTATGGGCAAGATGACTAAAAGTCCATTCTCCGGAACAATGGAACAATGAGATAGTGACTTATTGGAAATAATACATACCGATGTATGCGGTCCAATGAGTGTTGATGCTCGTGGCGGTTATCGTTATTTTCTGACCTTCATAGATGATTTAAGCAGATATGGGTATATCTACTTAATGAAATAGAAGTCTGAAACATTTGAAAAGTTTAAAGAATTTCAGAGTGAAGTGGAGAATCATTGTAACAAGAAAATAAAAGTTTTTACGATCTGATCATGGAGGAGAATATTTGAGTTACGAGTATGGCCTTCATTTAAAACAATGTGGAATAGTTTCACAGCTCATGCCACCTGGAACACTACAGTGAAATGGTGTGTCTGAATGTCGTAACCATACTTTCTTAGATATGGTGCGATATATGATGTCTCTTACCGATTTACCACTATCAATTTTGGGATTATGCATTAGAGACAGATGCATTCACGTTAAACAGGGCATCATCAAAATCCGTTGAGACGACGCATTATGAACTGTGGTTTGGCAAGAAACCAAAGTTGTCGTTTCTTAAAATTTTGGGGCTGTGATGCTTATATGAAAAAGCTTCAACCTGATAAGCTCGAACCCAAATCAGAAAAATGTGTCTTTATTGGATACCCAAAGGAAACTGTTGGGTACACCTTCTATCACAGATCCGAAGGCAAGATCGTTGCCAAGAATGGATGCTTTCTAGAGAAGGAGTTTCTCTTGAAAGAAGTGAGTGGGAGGAAAGTAGAACTTGATGAGGTAATTGTACCTTCTCCTGAATTGGAAAGTAGTTCATCACATAAATCAGTTCTAGTGATTCCTACACCAATTAGTGAGAAAGCTAATGATGATGATTATGAAACTCCAAATCAAGTTACTACCGAACCTCGTAGGTCTTCTAGAGTATGATCCACACAAGAGTGGTACGGTAATCCTGTTCTGGAAGTCATGTTACTAGATCATTATGAACCTACAAACTATGAGCAAGCGATGATGAGCCCAGATTCCGCGAAATGGCTTGAGGCCATGAAATCTGAGATGGGATCCATGTATGAGAACAAAGTGTAGACTTTGGTGGAGTTGCCCGATGATCGGCAAGCCATATTAAATAAATGGATCTTCAAGAGGAAGACGGACGCTGATATTAGTGTTACTATCTACAAAGCTCGACTTGTCGTAAAAGGTTTTCGACAAGTTCAAGATGTTGACTACAATGAGATTTTCTCAAGTGTAGCAATGCTTAAATCCATCCGAATCATGTTAGCAGTTGCCATATTTTATGAAATCGGGCAAATGGATGTCAAAACTGCATTCGTTAAATGGATATTTCTTAAAGAAAAGTTGTAGATGATGCAATCAGAAGGTTTTGTCAATCCTAAAGGTACTAACAAGGTATGCAAGCTCCAGCGATCCATCTATGGACTGGTGCAAGCATCTCGGAGTTAGATTATACGCTTTGATGAGTTGATTTAATTATATAGTTTTATACAGACTTGCGATGAAGCCTGTATTCACAAGAAAGTGAGTGGGAGTACTACAGCCTTTCTGATAAGTATATGTGAATGACATATTGTTGATTGGAAATGATGTAGAATTTTTCTGGAAAGCATAAAGGAGAGTCTGAAAGGAGATTTTCAAAGAAAGACCTCGGTGAAGCTGCTTACATATTAGGCATCAAGATCTATAGAGATAGATCAAGACGCTTGATAAGCTTTTTCAATGATTATATACCTTGACAAGTTTTTGAAAGAGTTCAAAATGGATTGGTCAAAGAAGGAGTTCTTGCCTGTATTACAAGGTGTAAAGTTGAGTAAGACTCAAAGCCCGACCATGGCATAAGATAGAAAGAGAAAGAAAGTCATTCCCTATGCATCATCCATAGGTTCTATAAAGTATGCCACCCTATGTACTAGACCAGTTGTGTGCCTTGCTATGAGTTTGGCAAGGGGGTACGATAGTGATCCAGGAGTGGATCACTGTATAGCAGTCAAAGTTATCCTTAGTTACCTAAGAGGACTAAGGAAGTATTTCTCGATTATGGAGGTGATAAAGAGTTCATCGTAAAGAGTTGCATCGATGCAAGCTTTTACACCGATCCAGATGACTCTGAGTCTCAATATGGATACACATTAAAAGTGGGAGCTATTAGCTAGAGTAGCTCCATGCAGAGCATTATAGACATAGAATATTTGCAAAATACATACACTCTGAATGTGACAGACCCGTTGACTAAACTTCTCTCACAAGCAAAACATGATCACACCTTAGTACTCTTTGGGTGTTAATCACATAGCAATGTGAACTAGATTATTGACTAGTAAACCCTTTTGTTGTTGGTCACATGGCGATGTGAACTATGGGTGTTAATCACATACAGATGTGAACTATTGATGCTAAACCACATGGCGATGTGAACTAGATTATTGACTCTAGTGCAAGTGGGAGACTGAAGGAAATATGCCCTAGAGGCAATAATAAAGATATTATTTATTTCCTTATATCATGATAAATTTTTATTATTCCTGCTAGAATTGTATTAACCGGAAACTTAGTACATGTGTGAATACATAGCCAAAATATAGTGTCCCTAGTATGCCTCTACTTGACTAGCTCGTTAATCAAAGATGGTTGTGTTTCCTAACCATAGACATGTGTTGTCATTTGCTGAACGGGATCACATCATTAGGAGAATAATGTTATAGACAAGACCCATCCGTTAGCTTAGCATTATGATCGTTACAGTTTCATTGCTACTGCTTTCGTCATGACTTATACATGTTCCTCAAACTATGAGATTATGCAATTCCTGAATAACGGAGGAACACCTTGTGTGCTATCAAACATCACAATGTAACTGGGTGATTCTAAAGATGCTCTACAGGTGTCTCCGAAGGTGTTTGTTGGGTTGGCATAGATCGAGATTAGGATTTGTCACTCCGTGTATCGGAGAGGTATCTCTGGGCCATGTCGGTAATGCTCATAACTATAAGCCTTGCAAGCAATGTGATTAATGAGTTAGTTGCGGGATGTAGCATTACGGAACAAGTAAAGATACTTGCCGGTAATGAGATTGAACTAGGTAAGATGATACCGACGATCGAATCTCGAGCAAGTAACATACCGATGACAAAGGGAACAACGTATGTTGTTATGCGGTTTGACCAATAAAGATCTTTGTAGAATATGTAGGAGCCAATATGAGCATCTAGGTTCCGCTATTTTGTATTGATCGGGGATGTGTCTCAATCATGTTTACCTAGTTCTCGAACCCGTAGGGTCCGCACGCTTAACGTTCGATGACGATATGTATTATGAGTTATGTGTTTTGATGACCAAAGTTTGTTCAGAGGCACGGATGAGATCACGGACATGACGAGGAGTCTCAAAATGGTCAAAACATAAAGATTGATATATTTGACCATGTTATTCGGACACCGGAAGAGTTCCGGGAAGTTTCGGGTAAAACCGGAGTGCCGGAGGGGTTACTAGAACCCCCGGGGGAACTAATGGGCCACAATGGGCCTTAGTGGAGAGAGAGGAGGGCGGCTGGGGCAGGCCCCGTTGGAGTCCGATTAGGACACGGGAAGGGGGCGACGCCCCCCTTTCCTACTCCCTCTCCCTCTCCTTTCCTTCCCCCTTCCCCCTTGTGGTGGAATCCTACTAGGACTAGTAGTCTTAGTAGGACTCCTCTATTGGGGCGCGTCCTAGGGGCCGACCGGACTCCCCCTTGCTCCTTTATATGTGGCGGCAGGGGGGCACCCTAGAACACACAAGTTTCTCTTAACCGTGTGTGGTGCCCCCCCTCTACAGTTACACAGCTCGATCATAGCATCGTAGTGCTTAGGCGTAGCCCTGCGCCGGTAACATCATCATCACCATCGCCACTTTATCATGCTGACGGAACTCACCTTCGTCCTCAACTAGATCAATAGCACGAGGGACGTCATCGAGCTGAATGTGTGTTGAACGCGGAGGTGTCATATGTTCGGTACTTGATCGGTTGGATCGCGAAGAAGTTCGACTACATCAACCGCATTATTGAAATGCTTCCGGTTTTGGTTTACGAGGGTACGTGGACACACTCTCCCCTCCCGTTGCTCTGCATCACCTAGATAGATCTTGCATGATTGTAGGATTTTTTTTTAAATTACTGCATTCCCCAACAGAAGAATTAGCAGAAATCATCAGAGACAGACAACAACGGGCCGCTAGTGCCAAAGGCAGTGATGTGCCACTCTTGCTGGATCCGAAGAAGATCCTTGACTACGTCGATCTTTGGCATAAAGATCCTAACACACCTCTTTCTGATCTGAACCTCACACCAGGCCAAAGTCACATGTTGACTGCTTTCATTGCCAGAAGAAAAATGGAAGTTTGAGAAGGCTAGATCTATGAAGAAAGCTCAGTACAAGAAGGAGCATTATCTGAAGAAAAATGTTCTAAAAATGACAACTGAAGAACTTGTGACTATACAGTCAGAAATCAAAGCTCTTAGTGATGAATTTGATGCTTATAAAGCTGATTGGCTAGTCGCCAAAGTCAGATTCGTCAAGCTGGCAAAAGCCTCAAGCCCAAGGTTCCAGCTGAAGCGCAACAAGAAGTTCCTCAGGGTGAAGCATCTGCTCAGCCCACTGAAGACCATGCCAGCAGCGATGATGAAACTTAGCCTGCTGAAGAAACTGAGAGTGCCAGGGCTGATGATGCTATTCTAGCTCCTGATGAAACTGCCAGGGCAACCAATAATGTTGCGCCTGAAGATCAATCCAGGCCATCTAAAGAATTTGCCGCTGCGCCAGAATAATCTGAACTTGCCAGGGCAACTGACACAGTTGTGCCTGAAGAAACTGTGCCTTTTTCATCTGATCCCCCTGAAAAATCTTCACAGGTGAAAAGCACTCTCCCTTCTGCATCAGAAGCAAAGAAAACCAAGGCTGCCGAAAGGGCAGCACCTAAGAAGAGGAAAGCATCAGACGCCTTAGAGTCTTCATCTCCAAAGAAAGTGAAGACTTTCACGAGCTCTTTCGAGAATCCCATTGATGATGTTGTAACGCCCCGAGACCGATGCGCCAGGTGTCTTCCAGTTATTTGTCATCGTTGACATGTCATTCGCTTGCGTGTTGCACTTTGCCATGTCATCATCTGCATTTCATCAGCATGTTTTTCAAAACATGCATCCGTTCGGGTTCCCCCGGTTCTCTCCGTTGTCCGTTCTGAGACCAACCACACTCGCACGCGCCCGCGGCACCTCTGAAATATTATTTTATAAGTGGCATAAAAACGTTCTTAGAATGGGCCGAGATTGGCCGAGTGGCCTTGGTATATCACCGGTAGACCGCCTATCAAATTCCGTTCCATTTGGAGGTCGTTTGATGCCCCAACGGTTAACCGAGTTAACCGAAACCCCCTTCTCTTTGCAGCCCAGCACCCCTCCACAACAGCCCACTAGCCCATCTAACTCCCATCCATGCTCTCCGTCGTTGGATCACGATCGTGTGGGTGAAAACTACACCTCTTTTGGACTCTCCTAGCTCCCTCTACCTATTTAAACACCTCCCCCTCCGAAATTCGCGGTGCAAACCCTAGCCCACCTCCCTCCACGCCGCCGGACATTTCCGACCCGCCGCCGGACGTCCACCATCGCCGCTCCCGGCCAATCTAGCCTCGCCACGTGGCCTCCTCGGCCTCCACCATCACCGGCCCATGGAGCCCATCCGGACCCGGCGGGCCCGGATATCGCCGCCGCCCAGCCCACTCCGCACCGCGCGCCTCCCGCAGCTCCTCCCGCACCGCCCCATAGCCGCTATCCGTCCTTCTCCGGCGACCTCGCCGGCGGTCACCGAAGGACGCATCGCCTTCCTGCCTCGTCGATCGCGCTGCTCCGTCGCCACGCCTTGACGCGTGCCGCCGCCATGCGCCTCGCCTCTGCTCCGCCGAGCCCCACCGTCACCCGTGAGCTACGCGCCGTCGCCCCTCCAGCAGCCCGCAGCCATGGCGCCGCCACCGCCGCCTGCCTCGGCTCCTTCGACCTCGCCGATGTGCCTCCCCGCGTCGCCCCTCACCGGGATCCGGCCGGATCCGGCGAGATCCATCCAGGATCCGCCTCGCGCGCCCGTCCCCACCTCACCGGAGCTCCACCTCGCCGGAGCTTCGATCTGCACACCGTCGTCCTGCTGGACGGCATCGACCCTCGAACCAAACACCACCCGGATCCTCTCCGTCCCGTTTTCGCGATGGTAAAAATTTGGCTAAGTCCCAGTATTTTTATCATTATGTGGGCATGTTTGACTTGCTCTAACCTTGTGTGTACTGCTCTATTTTGCGCATATAATATGTCAAAATGTTCATCTCAGAGTGCTCTTCATGATGGTGTAGTTCGCATTCATGGTACTATTAATCTTGATGCCTTACTCTTTGTTCCAAAACTGCTAAGTGATATAAACTGCTGAAATCTGCTGATTGTTAAAATCATGTATGCATCTTGTGGGTGGTGTAACTTTGTCCGTGTAGAACCTATGATGATGATCTTGATACGCACATGTTCTGCTCTTCATGATCTACATGTTGTTGTGATTTTAATCCATGTTAGGATGCATCTTGATATCTTAATCTCTGTTGCAAAAGTGCAAGTTGTTGTCAACTGCTGAAAACTGTTATAACTTGCCTATTTGTCATTTTCATATTTTTTGTGTGATTTTATTTTGAGCATCATGTCTACATGTTTTACGAGCATAATCATGCCATATTTATAGGGGTGCAATCCATGTATTTTGATATGCCATGTAGTGAGTGCATCAAGCTTGTGAAGTGGGCTACTTGCTGTTAACTGTCTGTCAAGTCTGTTTCTGTCATATCGTGATGCTAACTTTGGTTGATGCTACCAATTATTCTATGCATAATCTGGAAATGCTTAGTTGATATGTTTTGATTTCCATGTTATGCTCTATCATTTCATGTCTTTTGATTCCCTATATATATCCTGTAGAACCTGTTTTCATTGCCATGAACACGCTTATACAATGTTCTAGATTTCTGTTTACTTCATGATGCCTTGTTGTGAGCTTGATATTAGTTGATACATGCCTATTGTGGAGATGCTCCAATTACATGTTTTGAAGTATGCTATGATTAATCTGTTCACATGCCATGTTTGCTAATTTTGGATGTCATATGCCTCCGTTTCATGCTTGTGAACATGCTATCATAATGTTGCTGTTTTACACTTGCTAAAACTATTTCAAGATTCAATCTTGTCATGTTGGTTCCCACTAATCCATGAGCCATATGTATATGATGTCATGATGTTATTTGCTCTTTGTTATGTTTACTTTGATGCCTTGCCCTTGTTTGCCCTGTATAGTTGCTATAGTATCTTTGTTTCATGCCTCTAACATGCCTTCATATCAACTCTTCTCATGCATATGCTCCCGTGTTATAAAGTTGCATTTTGCATTGATGTTATTGGTTTAATCTTGATGCCTATGAACCTGAACCTAAATTATATTTGAAGTATGTTATCTGTACATGAAGTGCATGTCAAATTTCTGCTCATATGATTCATGTAGCATGTTGTTTTGATGTCTGCAAAGTGCCTACTTGCTGTTTTGGGCAGATTGTTATTGTATCTTGTTTGGAGCGTATGTGTTGTACCGTTGCTTGTTTTGAGCATGCTCTATATGAAACTTGCTTGATTTTGCATGTAGTTTCATCTTATCATCTTGCATCCTTGTTTTGGGTGTGTTTGCTTGATGTTTGTATGCATTTCGCATCAATGTCATGTTTAACTTGTTTTGCTCATATCTTCTAGGCCGTAGCTCCGAACTAAATGAATTTTATATGTAATTTGACTAGAATTTCGTGTAGATCATCTTGGTGCATCTTAACTTGATGTTTAACTACTTGAACATAAGATTTATTCAGTTCTGGACCAATTTCGAAATTTGCATATGGGGACTTACCGGATTTGTTATATGTTGTTCCGGCCTCATTTAAACTTGCTTTGATGTGTTGTTCTTGTATGCATCATCTCTTGCCATGAGTAGCATCATATAGCCTTTGTCGTGGATCATACTTGGTTGAGCATCATGCCATGTTTATGTGTTATGTGTTTACCTTGTTGTTTGCTTCTTTCCGGTTGTGCTTCTTCTCGATAGTTCCTGTTTCGTTGCGATCGTGAGGATTCGTTCGTCTTCGCCCGTTCGTCTTCTTCATGGACTTGTTCTTCTTCCTAGCGGGATTTCAGGCAAGATGACCGTTACCCTGGATCTCACTACTATCATTGCTCTGCTAGTTGCTTCGTTCTATCGCTATGTTGCGCTACCTATCACTTGATTATCAAGCCTCCCAAATTGCCATGTCAGCCTCTAACCGTTTCACCCTTCCTAGCAAACCGTTGTTTGGCTATGTTACCGCTTTTGCTCAGCCCCTCTTATAGCGTTGTTAGTTGCAGGTGAAGTTGAAGATTGCTCCATGTTGGAACCTGGTTATGATGGGATATTACAATATCTCTTATTTAATTAATGTATCTATACACTTGGTAAAGGGTGGTAGGCTCGGCCTTATGCCTGGTGTTTTGTTCCACTCTTGCCGCCTTAGTTTTCGTCATATCGGTGTTATGTTCCTTAATTTTGTGTTCCTTACGCGGCTGGGTTTATGGGAACACTTTGACAGTTTGCTTTGAATAAAACACCTCCAGCAAGGCCCAACCTTGGTTTTACATTTGCTTAACATCCTATAACCTTTCCCTTGGGAGTAATTAACCCGAGGGTCATCTTTATTTTAAACCCCCCCGGGCCAGTGCTTCTCTAAGTGTTGGTCCAAACCGAGCAGCCCGCGGGGCCACCTCGGGGAAACTTGAGGGCTGGTTTTACTCGTAGCTTGTCTCATCCGCTGTGACCTGAGAACGAGATATGTGCAGCTCCTATCGGGATTTGTCAGCACATTCGGGCAGTCTTGCTGGTCTTGTCTTAACACTGCCGAAATGTCTTGTAACCGGGATTCTGAGACTGATCAGGTCTTCCTGGGAGAATGAATATACTTAGTTGGTCGTGAGAGCTTATAATGGGCTAAGTTGGGATACCCCTACAGGGTATAAACTTTCAAGAGCCGTGCCCGCGGTTATGTGGCAGATTGCAATTTATTAATATCCAATTGTAGAGAACTTGACACTTGACTTAATTAAAACGCATCAACCGCGTGTGTAGCCGTGATGGTCTCTTCTCGGCGGAGTACGGGAAGTGAACACGGTTTGGGTTATGTTTGGACGTAAGTAGTTTCAGGATCACTTCTTGATCATCACTAGTTTGTGACCGTTTGCGTAGCTTCTCATCTTATTCTTGTATTCGTACGTTAGCCACCATATCATGCTTAGTCATTGTTGCAACCTCACCACTTATCCATTCCATTCCCATTAAGCTTTGCTAGTCTTGATACCCATGGTAATGGGATTGCTGAGTCCTTGTGGATCACAGATTACTACAACAACAGTTGCAGGTACAGGTAATGCAATGATCATGACGTGGGAGCGATTCTTGCTTGTTTTGAGTTCTTCTTCTGCTTCGTCGTTCAGGGGATAGGTTCCTAGTCGGCAGCCTGGGCTAGTAGGGTGGATATCGTTTGAGTTTCTATTTGTGTTTCATTCGTAGTCGGATGTTGCTCTTATGTATGATGTAGTTGTTTTCATGTGGCATTATATGCCTCTTGTTTGTATCCCCAGATGTTATGTAATGGTATGATGTAATGATATCCACCTTGCAAAAGCGTCTCCAATATGCGCTTCTATCCTTGGAGGGACCTTAGAGTTCCTTTAGGATTGGGTCGCATATTGGGCATGAAAAGTTGGTATCAGAGCCTCGACCGACCATAGGATCCCCCTTGAGTGTTTGTAGTTGGTCGTTGTTGAGTCTAGAAGAAAACTATTTTTTTAGTCTAGTTATATCAGAGAGTAGGAATTCTTTTTACTCGTCAGCCCTTCATCGCTCTGGTGAAGAATCGTGACTAGGTGTTTTGGACTAACTCCTCTTCCCCTTCGAACTTTCTTTAGGATCACGTGGTTAGCTTTTCGTTTGTTGGTCCTCGGCTCTTTTCATCCGGTGCATTTCTCGTCAAGTTGACTCGAGCCTCTTCATCTTTGCCAAGTTCAATCCTCAGTTCTTTTCTTTTTCCCACCCACCCACCCTTTTTCTTCTTAGAGAAAGAGTCGATAATCGAGTATCCATCCTACTCGTGTGAAGCCTTTGCATTCTTTCAACCGTTGTTTTCTCTTCAAGCTATTCGTCGGTTCTCCCTTCCAAGTTGCCTTTGTTTTTCCCACCCTCCCACCCCTTTTTATTCCGGAGTTTGCA
>NC_041385.1:710228573-710274361 GCF_002162155.2 Triticum dicoccoides
TCGAGTATCAATTTAATTCGTGCGGAGCCTCTTCAGTCTTTCCTCAGTCACTTCAGCCGGTGAATTCTCGTCTAGTTCATCATTGTTCGTCTTGTTTTCTTTTCCGGTGGATTCAATTCAAGTTTTTCGGGTTGATCATATTCTTTTCCTTGGATCAAGTGTTTTCCATGTTCGTTCGCCTCTCGCCAGTTTATCCTTCTCGAGTGCTCAAGACATCTCAGGAGATTCAGTTGTGTTCCAATTAATTCGAGGTTGTCACCTCATTCAAATATTTTCAATTGTTCTGGTGCATCATCTATCTGTTCAACAATCCTTTTTCAACGGTGTTTTCATTTAGTGGACCCTAACCCACGGGTCTTTTCCCAGGATCTTACTGACTCTTCTAATTATTCCGGAGTTAGTCTCAAAATTATTTTCAAAGTGTGATGTAAGATTGAATTTCATCAGTCACATGCCTTCTCCAAGATCAATTTCATATTATTTTCATTGCTGGCTCAACCTTTCCTCTTTTCATTCTTCCGGAGTGTCTCAACAATTTTGGGTGGTGTTTCTCGTCGTCATTTGAAGATCTAAGAAGAGTTTTTCCTCTAAATCTTGCCCGTTCTCTCGAATATTCGTGGTTCCAGCTTCTTCTTATCCTCTCGAATTATTCCGTTTGTCATATATTCTTTTCTTACCCATCTGGAGTGGATTCAGAGTCTATCTAATTCAACGAGCTTTTGATTCTTGCCATACTCGTCATTCCTCTTTTCTACCCGAACGCACTCGGACTTTGTTCATCTTCTCTCTTGCGTTCTTGCTTCACCTCTTCCTCTTTCTCTTTCGTCTCGTTCCTAAGATCTCGGGATGAGATCTCTTGTTAGTGGAGGAGAGTTGTAACGCCCCGAGACCGATGCGCCAGGTGTCTTCTAGTTATTCGCCGTCGTTGCCATGTCATTCGCTTGCGTGTTGCACTTTGCCATGTCATCATCTGCATTCAATCAGCATGTTTTTTAAAACTTGCATCCGTTCGGGTTCCCCCGGTTCTCTCCGTTGTCCGTTCTGAGACCAACCACACTCGCCCGCGCCCGCGGCACCCCGAAATTTGATTTTATAAGTGGCATAAAAACGTTCTCAGAATGGGCCGAGATTTACCGAGTGGCCTTAGTATATTACCGGTAGACCGCCTGTCAAATTTTGTTCCATTTGGATGTCCTTTGATGCCCCAATGGTTAACCGAGTTAACCGAAACCCCCTTCTCTTTGCAGCCCAGCACCCCTCTGCAACTGCCCGCTAGCCCATCTAACTCTCCTCCATGCTCTCCGCCATTGGATCACGATCGTGTGGGCAAAAACCGCACCTCTTTTGGACTCTCCTAACTCCCTCTACCTATTTAAACACCTCCCCCTCCGAAATTCGTGGTGCAAACCCTAGTCCACCTCCCTCCATGTTGCCAGACATGTTCGACCCGCCGCCGGATGTCCACTGACGCCGCTCCTGGCCAATCCAGTCGCGCCGTGTGGCCTCCTCCGCCTCCACCGCCGCTGGCCCGCGGAGCCCATCCCAGACCTGCGCGGGCCTGGATCTCGCCGCCGCCCGACCCGCTCTGCACCGCGCGCCTCCCGAAGCTCCTCCCCCACCGCCCCATAGCCACCATCTGTGCCATCTCCGATGACCTCGCCGGCGGTCACCGGAGGATGCATCACCTCCCTGCCTCGTCGACCGCGCTCCTCCGCCGGCGCGCCTCGACGCCTGCCGCCGTCATGCGCCTCGCCTCCACTCTGCCGAACCCCATCGCCCGTGAGTTGCGCGCCGCCGCCCCTCCAGCAGCCCGCAGCCGTGGCGCCACCACCGCCGCCTGCCTCGGCTCCTCCGACCTCATCGATGCGCCTCCCTGTGTCACCCCTCGCCGGGATCCGGCCGGATCCTGCGAGATTCGGCCAGGATCCGCCTCGCGCGCCCATCCCAACCTCGCCTAAGCTCCGATCTGCACGCAGTTGTCCCGCTGGAAGGCATCGTTCCTTGAACCAAACGCCACCCGGATCCTCTCCGTCCCGTTTTCGCAAGGGTAAAAATTTGGCCAAGTCCCAGCATTTTTATCATCATGTGTGCATGTTTGACTTGCTTTAACTTGGTGTGTACTCCTCTGTTTTGCGCATATAATATGTAAAAATGTTCATCTCAGAGTGCTCTTTATGATGGAGTAGTTTGCATTCATGTTACTGTTAATCTTGATGCCTTAATCTTCATTGCAAAACTGCTAAGTGATATAAACTGCTGAAATCTGCTGATTGTTAACATCATGTATGCATCTTGTGAGTGGTGTAACTTTGTCCCTGTTGAACCTATGATGATGATATTGATATGCGCATATTATGCTATTCATGCTATACATGTTGGTGTGCTTTGAATTCATGTTGAGGTGCATCTTGATATCTTAATCTCTGTTGCAAAAGTGCATGTTGCTGTTAACTGCTGAAAACTGTTATAAATTGCCTATTTGTCATTTTCATATCTTTTTGTGTGATTTTCTTTTGAGCATCATGTCTACATGTTTTAGGAGTATAAGCATGCCATCTTTACAGGGGTGCAATCCATGTATTTTGATATGCCGTGTAGTGAGTGCATCAAGCTTGTGAAGTGGGCTACTTATTGTTAACTTTCTGTCAAGTTTGTTTTTGTCATATCATGATGCTATCTTTGCTTGATGCTACCAATTAATCCATGCATAATCTGGAGATGCTTAGTTGAAATGTTTTGATTTCCATGTTATGCTATATCATTCCATGACTTTTGATTCCCTATATATGTCCTATAGCATATGTTTTCATTGCCATGAACATGCTTATATAATGTTCCAGATTTCTGTTAACTTCATGATGCCTTGTTGTGAGCGTGATATTAGTTGATACATGCCTATTGTGGAGATGCTCCAATTACATGTTTTGAAGTATGCTATGAGTACTCTGTTCAGATGTCATGTTTGATTATTTTGGATTTCATATGCCTCTGTTTCATGCTTGCAAACATGCTATCATAATGTTTTTGTTTTACACCTGCTAAAATTGTTTCAACATTCAATCTTGTCATGACGGTTCCCACTAATCCATGAGTCATATGTATATGATGCAATGATGTTATTTGCTCTTTGTTATGTGTACTTTGATGCCTTGTACTTTTTTGCCATGTATAGTTGATGTAGAATCTTTGTTTCAAGCCTTAAACATGCATTCATATTAACTCTGCTCATGCATATGCTCCTGTGTTATAAAGTTGCATTTTGCATTGATCATATTGGTTTAATATTGATGCCTATGAACACGAACCTTAATTATATTTGAAGTATGTTATCTGTACATGAGGTTCATGTCAAGTTTGTGCTCATATGATTCCTGTAGCATGTTGTTTTGTTCTCTGCAAAGTGCCTACTTACTGTTTTGGGAAGATTGTTGTTATATCTTGTTTGGAGTGTATGTGTTGCTCCGTTTTGAGCATGCTCTATATGAAACTTGCTTGATTTTGCATGTAATTTCATCTTATCATCTTGAATCCTTGTTTTGGGTGTGTTTACTTGATGTTTGTATGCATTTCGCATCAATTCCATGTTTAACTTGTTTTGCTCATATCTTCTAGGCCGTAGCTCCGAACTAAATGAAATTTATATGTAACTTGACTAGAATTTCGTGTAGATCATATTGGTGCATCTTAACTTGATGTTTAACTACTTGAACATAAGGTTTATTCAGTTCTGGGCCAATTTCGAAATTTGCATATGGGACTTACCGGATTTGTTATATATTGTTCTGGCCTCATTTAAACTTGCTTTGATGTGTTGTTCTTGTATGCATCATCTTTTGCCATGAGTAGCATCATATAGCCTTTGTAGTGCATCATACTTGGCTGAGCATCATGCCATGTTTACGTGTTGTGTGTTTACCTTGTTGTTTGCTTCTTTCCGGTTGTGCTTCTTCTCGATAGTTCCTGTTTCGTTCCGATCGTGAGGATTCGTTCGTCTATGCTTGGTTCGTCTTTGCCCATCCGTCTTCTTCATGGACTCATTCTTCTTCCTAGTGGAATTTCAGGCAAGATGACCATAGCCCTAGATCTTACTACTATCATTGCTATGCTAGTTGCTTCATTCTATCGCTATGCTCCGCTACCTATCACTTGTTTAGCAAGCCTCCCAAATTGCCATGTCAGCCTCTAACATTTTCACCATTCCTAGCAAACTGTTGTTTGGCTATGTTACTGCTTTTGCTCAGCCCCTCTTATAGCGTTGTTAGTTGTAGGTGAAGTTGAAGATTGCTCCATGTTGGAACCTGGTTATGATGGGATATCACAATATCTCTTATTTAATTAATGCATCTATATACTTAGTAAAGGGTGGAAGGCTCAAACTTGTGCCTGGTGTTTTGTTCCACTCTTGCTGCCTTAGTTTCCGTCATACCAGTGTTATGTTCCTTGATTTTGCGTTCCTTACGCGGTTGGGTTTATAGGAACCCCTTGACAGTTCGCTTTGAATAAAATACCTCCAGCAAGGCCCAACCTTGGTTTTACATTTGCCTAACATCCTATAACCTTTCCCTTGGGAGTAATTAACCCGAGGGTCATCATTATTTGAACCCCCCCCCCCCCAGGTCTAGTGCTTCTCTAAGTGTTGGTCCGAACCGAGCAGCCTGCGGGGCCACCTCAGGGAAACTTGAGGGCTGGTTTTACTCATAGCTTGTCTCATCCATTATGCCCTGAGAATGAGATATGTGCAGCTCCTATCGGGATTTGTCGGCACATTTGGGCGGCCTTGCTAGTCTTGTTTTACCATTTCCAAAATGTCTTGTAACCGGGATTCCGAGACTGGTCAGGTCTTCCCAGGAGAAGGAATATCCTTCGTTGGTCGTGAGAGCTTATAATGGGCTAAGTTGGGACACCCCTGCAGGGTATAAACTTTCGAGAGCCGTGGCCGCGGTTAGGTGGCAGATGGGAATTTGTTAATATCTGGTTGTAGAGACCTTGACACTTGACTTAATTAAAATGCATCAACCGCGTGTGTAGCCATGATGGTCTCTTCTCGGCGGAGTCCGGAAGTGAACACAGTTTGGGTTATGTTTGGAAGTAAGTAGTTTCAGGATCACTTCTTGATCATTACTAGTTTGCCACCGTTTGCGTAGCTTCTCATCTTATTCTTGTATTCCCAAGTTAGCCACCATATCATGCTTAGTCACTGCTGCAACCTCACTACTTATGCATTCCATTCCCATTAAGCTTTGCTAGTCTTGATACCCATGGTAATGGGATTGCTGAGTCCTTGTGGCTCACAGATTACTACAACAACAATTGTAGGTATAGGTAATGCGATGATCATGACGTAAGAGGGATGCTTGCTTGTTTTGAGTTATTCTTCTGCTTCGTCGTTCAGGGGATAGGTTCCTGGTCGGCAGCCTGGGCTAGCAGGGTGGACATCGTTTGAGTTTCTGTTTGTGTTTCATCCGTAGTCGGATGTTGCTCTTATATATGATGTAGTTGTTTCCATGTGGCATTATATGCCTCTTGTATGTATCCCCAACTGTTATGTAATGGTACGATGTAATGATATGCACCTTGAAAAAGCTTCTCCAATATGCGCTTCTATCCTTGGAGGGACCTTCGAGTTTCCTTAGGATAGGGTCGCATATTGGGCGTGACAGCTGTTCCACTGAATGCCATGCCATCAAAGGAAATCGTTCCTTTTGGTGAAGAATATGTCATCGCTGATGACATTGATGAAGAAGATCCATCTGCTGCTACGTCAGAGTAGTTGGATGAAGAAATTGAAGTGGATGATATCCCTTCAGCGCTACAGGTATCATCGCTGCTGCCTCAGTTCACTGCTGAAGAGGCTGGTGTTGATGAAGTTGAAGTTGAAGAAGAGGATGTGGACATCGGGTCTATGACTCCAGTGATGAATGACGATTATTGGGAAAGTCATCATCCTAATTCTCCTCTGTTCACTCCTCTGCATCAAATTCCTCAGTTCCCCGTGCACACTGAAGTAATTCACTCGGGTTCTGATCAAGGCCAAGCTTCACTTCACTCCATCCCTGAAGAAATTCCAGCCACTAGTACTGATGAAATTGAAAAGGAGACATCAGAAGAAACTACTCCTGAGATTCCTCAGCCAGAGGCTCCAGAGGTTATGCTTCAAGCGGCTGTGAAGACTTCAACTATAAATCTTCAGCCCAAGCCACAGGATCCTCATTCCAAGAAGGAGAAGTTTAAGGGCTGATGATTTATTTGCTGAACGCCACTTCTTCTCTGATTTCAATCCCTATGACGATGCACTCCTTCGCCGCAAGCGCTTTTGGACTGCTTCCCAGATGAACTTGTATTCAACACTGCTATTTGACAAGGAGAAATTGTTTGACCATCGGCAAATTCCTCATGTGGATATGGAGTCCCTTCCATGCTTTACTCCAGTCCTCAGTGTTCTTCATGATGCAGGACTACTCACCTTCTGCACAGACATCTACAATTAGAATGAAGAGCAATTCTTCAGTTCTATGCCACTCTGCATCTAATAGGCAATGTTGACAATGTGAATTCGTGGGTCTTGGACTGGATGACTGAAAATACTCATCACAAAGCTCCGGCCTCTGAATTGCTTCATGTCGTCCCAATCAGTCTGCCCAATCAAGGAGCTCTAAAGCTATATGAGGAACCTAAACTGTCAAATCATCTCATGCAAGTGATGATGAAGCCTTTGTAGGCTGGCCAAGTGCCAAGGAAAAATTTCCTCGTGAAGGATCTGATGTATGTGCCAAGGAATGTCTATTGCATTATGGCCAAAACCCTCAGTCCCATTAAGGGCCACAACTCTGAAGAAGAAGAAGAAGTTGTTGGAATCATGAAGAACTTGCTTTTCAACATCATCCATGGTATTCCAATCAACTATCATGATTTCTTCATGAGGACTTTGGCCAATCCTGCTTTGTCACCCTTTGAGTTGAAGCCTTATGCTCCCTGGATCATGAAAATTCATCAGATCAAGGACTTCAATTCATGATGCCAATGTAATAGTTTATGTTTTCTCACATTCCAGTTAAAGTATATTGTCATTGACCTTCCAAAAATGTTGAGCTTGCCTTTTCCCTTCATGCTAGCCAAATTCCTAGCACCAAGTAGAGATACTACTTGTGCTTCCAATTATCCTTAAACCCAGTTTTGCCATGAGAGTCCACCATATCTACCTATGGATTGAGTAAGATCCTTCAAGTAAGTTTTCATCAGTGCAGGCAATAAAAATTGCTCTCTAAATATGCATGACTTATTAGTGCGGAGAAAATAAGCTTTATACGATCTTGTTATGGAAGCAATAAAAGCGACGGACTGCATAATAAAGGTCGATATACAAGTGGCAATATAAAGTGACGTTCTTTCATACTAAGATTTTGTCTATCCAACCCTAAAAGCGCATGACAACCTCTGCTTCCCTCTGCGAAGGGCATATCTTTTATTTTATGCTTTTACTTTATGCTTGAGTCAAGCTGATCTCCACCTTCCCCTTTTTCATATTTATCCTTTGGCAAGCTCCTCGTGTTTGAAAGATCATGACATATATATATATATATATATATATATATATATATATATATATATATATATATATATATATATATCCAATTGGGTGTAAGTTAGCATGGACTATTATTGTTGACATCACCTAAAGGTGAATACGTTGGGAGGCAACACAATAAGCCCCTATCTTTCTCAGTGTCCGGCTGAAACTCCATAACCACAAGTATTGCGTGAGTGTTAGCAATTGTAGAAGACTACATGATAGTTGAGTATGTGGACTTGCCGAAAGGCTCTATTTTTGACTCTTTCTGATGTTATGATAAATTGCAATTGCTTCAATGACTGAGATTTTAGTTTGTTAGTTCCCAATGAAGTTTCTGTACCATACTTGACATTGTGAATTGATCGTTACTTGAGCATAAGAAGTCATATGACAATATATATATAAGTTGCTGTTATAAGAATGATCATGATGCCCTCATGTCAGTATTTTATTTTATCGACACCTCTATCTCTAAACATGTGGACATATTTTTCGGTTTCGGCTTCCGCTTGAGGACAAGCGAGGTCTAAGCTTGGGGGAGTTGATACGTCCATTTTGCATCATGCCTTTATATCAATATTTATTGCATTATGGGCCATTATTACACATTATATATCAATACTTATGGCTATTCTCTCTTATTTTATAAGGTTTACCATGAAGAGGGGGAATGCTGGCAGCTGGAATTCTGGCTGGAAAAGGAGCAAACATTGGAAACCTATTCTGCACTGCTCCAAAAGACCTGAAACTCCATGAAGCTTATTTTTGGAATTAATAAGAATTATTGAGCAGAAGAAACACCTTAGGGGGCCCACACCCTGGCCAGGAGGGTGGGGGCGCGCCCACCCCTACTGGGCATGCCCCCTGTCTCCTGGGCCCCTGGTGGCCCTCCGGTGTCCATTTTCTTCTATATGAAGGCTCTTACCCTGGAAAAAATCATGGGCAAGCTTATGGGACGAAACTCCGCTGCCACGAGGCGGAACCTTGGCGGAACCAATCTAGAGCTTCGGCAGAGCAGTTCTGCCGGGGATACTTCCCTCCGGGAGGGGGAAATCATCACCATCGTCATCACCAACGATCCTCCCATTGGGAGAGGGTCAATCTCCATCAACATCTTCACCAGCACCATATCCTCTCAAACCCTAGTTCATCTATTGTATCCAATCTTGTATCTAAAACCACAAATTGGTACCTGTGGATTGCTAGTAGTGTTGATTACTCCTTGTAGTTGATGCTTATTGGTTTATTTGGTGGAAGATCATATGTTCAGATCCTTAATGCATATTATTACTCCTCTGATTATGAACATGAATATGCTTTGTGAGTAGTTACATTTGTTCCTGAGGACATGGGTGAAGTCTTGCTATTAGTAGTCATGTGAATTTGGTATTCGTTCGATATTTTGATGAGATGTATGTTGTCTTTCCTGTGGTGGTGTTATGTGAACATTGACTACATGATACTTCACAATTATAAGGGCCTAGAGGAAGGCATTGGGAAGTAATAAGTAGATGATGGGTTGCTAGAGTGACAGAAGCTTCAACCCTAGTTTATGTGTTGCTTCGTTAGGGGTTGATTTGGATCCATATGTTTAATGATGTGGTTAGGTTTACCTTAATACTTCTTTTGTAGTTGCGGATGCTTGCATTAGGGGTTAATCATAAGTCAGATGCCTGTCCAAGTAAGGGCAGTACCCAAGCACCGGTCCACCCACATATCAAATTATCAAAGTACCGAACGCGAATCATATGAGCGTGATGAAAACTAGCTTGATGATATTCCCATGTGTCCTCGGGAGCTCTTTTCTCATTATAAGAAATTGTCTAGGCTTACCTTTCCTAAAAAAAGGATTGGGCCACATTGCTGCACTTTATTTACTTTCATTGCTTGTTACTCGTTACAATTTATCTTATCACAAAACTATCTATTACCTACAATTTCAGTGCTTTCAGAGAAAACCTTACTGAAAACCGCTTATCATTTCTTTCTGGTCCTCGTTGGGTTCGACACTCTTACTTATTGAAAGGACTACGATAGATCCCCTACACTTGTGGGTCATCAAGACTCTTTTCTGGTGCCGTTGCCGGGGAGCGTAGCGCTTTTGGTGAGTGGAACTTGGTAGGGAAACATTTATATAGTGTGCTGAAATTTTCTGTTACTTTTCACTATGGAAACTAATCCTTTGAGGGGCTTGTTTGGGGTATCTTCACCCTGACCAGTAGAGCAAAGAGTTGCTCCTCAACCTACTGAAATTTTTTTACTTTGAGATTCCTTCGGGTATGATAGAGAAACTGATAGCTAATCTATTTGCAGGAGATGGAACATTGCATCCCGATTTACACCTTATCTTTGTGGATGAAGTTTGTGGATTATTTAAGCTTGCAGGTATTCCCGATGATGTTGTCAAAATGAAGGTCTTCCCTTTATCTTTGAAGGGAGATGCATTGACATGGTATAGGCTATGTGATGATACGGGATCTTGTAATTATAAACGATTGACGTTGGAATTTCACCAGAAGTTCTATCCTATGCATCTTGTTCATCGTGATCGTAATTACATATATAATTTCTGGCCTCGTGAAGGAGAAAGCATCGCTCAAGCTTGGGGGAGGCTTAAGTCAATGTTATATTCATGGCCCGATCATGAGCTCTCCAGAGAAATGATTATTCAAAACTTTTATGCTTGCCTTTCTCTCAATGATCGCAACATGCTCGATACTTCCTGTCCTGGTTCTTATATGCTGAAGACTATTGACTTCAAATGGGACTTATTGAAAAGAATTAAATGCAACTCTGAAGATTGGGGTTCCAACGATGGTAAGGAGTCAGGTATGACACCTAAGTTTGATTGTGTTAAATCTTTTAGGGATACTGATGCTTTTCGTGGTTTTAGCGCTAAATATGGACTTGACTCTGAGATAGTAGCTTCTTTCTGTGAATCTTTTGCTACTCACGTTGATCTCCCTAAGGAGAAGTGGTTTAAATATAATCCTCCCATTGAAGTGAAAGTAGTTGCACCTATTACAGTTGAAGAAAAAAATGTCGCTTATAGTGATCCTATTGTTCCTACTACTTATGTTGAGAAACCCCCTTTTCCTGTTAGAATAAAGAATCATGCTAAAACTTCAACTGTTGTTGGTAAGAGTAATACTAGGACTTATACACCTCTTGAGAAAATCAAAGTTGAACCTAGTATTTCCATGGTTAAAGATGTCTTGGATGATAATTTAGATGGGCATGTTATTTACTTCTGTGGTGAAACTGCTAATATTGTTAAACCAGATGCTAAAATACATAGACATGTTGTAGGCATGCCTGTTATTTCTGTTAAAATAGGAGATCATTGCTATCATGGCTTATGTGATATGGGTTCTAGTGCTAGTGCAATACCTATTTCCTTATACCAAGAAATTATGCATGATATTGCACTTGTTGAGTTAGAAGATATTGATGTTACAATTAAGCTTGCCAATAGAGATACTATTAGGCCTTTTGGGATTGTTAGAGATGTTGAAGTCTTGTGCGGGAAGATCAAATACCCTGCTGATTTTCTTGTTCTTGGTTCCCCACAAGATGACTTTTGTCACATTACTTTTGGTAGACCCTTCTTGAATACAGTTAATGCTAAGATTGATTGTGAAAAGGATATTGTTGAAATTGGCTTAGGGGATATGGAACATGAGTTTAATTTTGCTAAATTTCATAGACAACCTCGTGATAGAGAATCATCTAGTAAGGATGAGATTATTTGTCTTGCTTCTATTGTCGTGCCTCCTACTGATCCATTAGAACAATATTTGCTAGACCATGAAAATGGTATGTTCATGAAAGAAAGAAGGGAAATAGATGAAGTGTTCCTTAAACAGGAACCTACTCTAAAACATAACCTTCCCATTGAAATTCTAGGGGATCCTCCTCCACCCAAGGGTGATCCCGTGTTTGAGCTAAAACCATTACCTGATAATCTTAAGTATGCTTATCTTGATGAAAAGAAAATATATCCTGTTATTATTAGTGCTAACCTTTCAGAGCAGGAAGAGGAAAGATTATTGAAAACTCTGAAGAAGCACCGTGCTGCTATTGGATATACTTTGGATGATCTTAAGGGCATTAGTCCCACGTCATGCCAACACAAAATAAATGTGGAGAAAGACGCCAAACCAGTCAGAGATCCTCAACGAAGATTAAATCATAAGATGAAAGAAGTGGTAAGAAAGGAGATACTAAAGCTCCTCGAGGCAGGTATAATTTATCCCGTTGCTGATATTGAATGGGTAAGCCCTGTCCATTGTGTCCGTAAAAAGGGAGGTATTACTGTTGTTCCCAATGATAAAGATGAATTGATCCTGCAAAGAATTATTATAGGTTATAGGATGGTAATTGATTTCCGTAAATTAAATAAAGCTACTAAGAAAGATCATTACCCTTTACCTTTTATTAATCAAATGCTAGAAAGACTATCCAAACATACATATTTCTACTTTCTAGATGGTTATGCTGGTTTCTCTCAAATACCCGTGTCAGCGGAAGATCAATCAAAAACTACTTTTACTTGCCCTTTCGGCACTTTTGCTTATAGACGTATGCCTTTTGGTTTATGTAATGCACCTGCTACCTTTCAAAGATGCATGATGGCTATATTCTCTAATTTTTGTGAAAAGATTTGTGAGGTATTCATGGATGATTTCTCAGTCTATGGGTCTTCTTTTGATGATTGCTTGAGCAACCTTGATCGAGTTTTGGAGAGATGTGAAGACACTAGTCTCATCTTGAACTGGGAAAAGTGCCACTTTATGGTTAATGAAGGCATTGTATTGGGGAACAAAATCTCCGAGAGAGGTATTGAAGTTGATAAAGCTAAAGTTGATGCTATTGAAAAGATGCCATGTCCCAAGGACATAAAAGGTATAAGAAGTTTCCTTGGTCATGCCGGTTTTAATAGGAGGTTCATTAAGGACTTTTCTAAAATATCTAGGCCTCTGACTAATTTATTGCAAAAAGATATTCCTTTTGTCTTTGATGATGATTGTGTAGTAGCATTTGAAATACTTAAGAAAGCTTTGATCACTGCACCTATTGTTCAGCCACCTGATTGGAATTTACCTTTTGAAATTATGTGTGATGCTAGTGATTATGTTGTAGGTGCTGTTCTAGGGCAAAGAGTCGATAAGAAATTGAATGTTATCCAGTATGCTAGTAAGACTCTTGATACTGCCCAGAGAAATTATGCTACTACTGAAAAAGAATTCTTAGCAGTTGTGTTTGCATGTGATAAGTTTAGACCTTATATTGTTGATTCCAAAGTTACTATTCACACTGATCATGCTGGTATTAAATATCTTATGGAAAAGAAAGATGCTAAGCCTATACTCATTATATGGGTTCTCTTGCTCCAAGAATTTGATTTGCATATTATTGATAGAAAGGGAGCTGAGAACCCCATTGCAGACAACTTGTCTAAGTTAGATAATGTTCTTGATGACCCACTGCCTATTGATGATAGCTTTCCTGATGAACAATTAGCGGTCCTTAATGCTTCTCGTACTGCTCCTTGGTATGCTGACTATGCTAATTACATTGTTGCTAAATTTATACCACCTAGTTTCACATACCAACAAAAGAAAAAGTTCTTTTATGATTTAAGACATTACTTCTGGGATGACCACCTTTATAAAGAAGGAGTAGATGGTGTTATTAGATGATTTCAAGCGAGGTCTAAGCTTGGGGGAGTTGATACGTCCATTTTGCATCATGATTTTATATAAATATTTATTGCATTATGGGCTGTTATTACACATTATATATCAATACTTATGGCTATTCTCTCTTATTTTATAAGGTTTACCATGAAGAGGGGGAATGCCGGCAGCTGGAATTCTGGCTGGAAAAGGAGCAAACATTGGAAACCTATTCTGCACTGCTCCAAAAGACCTAAAACTCCACAAAACTTATTTTTGGAATTAATAAGAATTATTGAGAAGAAGAAACACCTTAGGGGGCCCACACCCTGGCCAGGAGGGTGGGGGGCGCGCCCACCCCTACTAGGCGCGCCCCCTGTCTCTTGGGCCCCCTGATGGCCCTCCAGTGTCGATCTTCTGCTATATGAAGGCTCTTACCCAGGAAAAAATTGTGGGCAAGCTTACGGGACGAAACTCTGCCGCCACGAGGCGGAACCTTGGCGGAACCAATCTAGAGCTCTGGCAGAGTTGTTCTGCTAGGGATAGTTCCATCCGGGAGGGGGAAATCATCACCATCGTCATCACCAATGATCCTCCCATCGGGAGAGGGTTAATCTCCATCAACATCTTCACCAGCACCATCTCCTCTCAAACCCTAGTTCATCTCTTGTATCCAATCTTGTATCTAAAACCACAAGTTGGTACCTGTGGGTTGCTAGTAGTGTTCATTACTCTTTGTAGTTGATGCTTATTGGTTTATTTGGTAGAAGATCATATGTTCAGATCCTTAATGCATATTATTACTCCTCTGATTATGAACATGAATATGCTTTGTGAGTAGTTACGTTTGTTCCCGAGGACATGGGTGAAGTCTTGCTATTAGTAGTCATGTGAATTTGGTATTCGTTCGATATTTTGATGAGATGTATGTTGTCTTTCCTCTAGTGGTGTTATGTGAACGTCGACTACATGACACTTCACCATTATTTGGGCCTAGAGGAAGGCATTGGGAAGTAATAAGTAGATGATGGGTTGCTAGAGTGACAGAATCTTAAACCCTAGTTTATGCGTTGCTTTGTTAGGGGCTGATTTGGATCCATATGTTTAATGTTGTGGTTAGGTTTACCTTAATACTTCTTTTGTAGTTTCAGATGCTTGCAATAGGGGTTAATCATAAGTGGGATGCTTATCCAAGTAAGGGCAGTACCCAAGCACCGGTCCACCCACATATCAAATTATCAAAGTATCGAACGTGAATCATATGAGCGTGATGAAAACTAGCTTGACGATAATTCCCATGTGTCCTCGGGAGCTCTTTTCTCATTATAAGAAATTTTCCAGGCTTATCCTTTGCTACAAAAAGGATTGGGCCACCTTGCTTCACTTTATTTACTTTCATTGCTTGTTACTCGTTACAATTTATCTTATCACAAAACTATCTATTACCTACAATTTCAGTGCTTGCAGAGAAAACCTTACTGAAAACCGCTTATCATTTCCTTCTGCTCCTCGTTGGGTTTGACACTCTTACTTATCGAAAGGACTACGATAGATCCCCTACACTTGTGGGTCATCATATTACTCTACAATGTGCATTGCTTTTTGAATGCAAATTCCTCACATATGCCCATCTTTAGGGGGGGGTCTTCTATATCTTGTAACAAAATTCCTCAATATTTAGCACTTCCAATTGATATGTTTATCCCCGTTGAAAACTTAACCTATTTGTCATCAATCACGAAAAAGGGGGAGATTGTAAGTGCATCTAGTGCCCCTTAGTGATTTTGGTGTATTGAAGACTTATAGGTTAAGGGACTAATATGTTTGTGAGTGTACACAGGCTCTATAAGTCGATGAGGAGTTTGATATTTACGATGAATGTCGACCCCTAAAAATGTATGTTTTCAGCTGAAGACTTTGGTTCTCCTGAATTTTTTGAAAGTGAAGAAATTGGTGTGACCTTGAAGACTTGGATATTCATGCGAGGATTATGAAGCATGAAGAATTTTGTTTTCATAGTTTCATTTTAGCTTTCTTGAGTCATAGGAAACACCGCACTATTAAAGGGGGTCGAGGTAATACTAAGGCAACTGATTTACAAGTGATGCTCATCTCAAATCCTACACCTACACAATCCTTTCGAGTGAAGCCATTGGAAATCTCATATCAGTTCAGTCAATTTCTCCAGTGACAGAGACGAAGATCTTCTGGTCTTTGAGGAATTTGTTCTGACTGAGGAGTTAGGAATTCACCAGTGCGGATTGCCTACACAGTGAGGAACATAATAGCCCTGAGGAATTTGAACCACAAATATCCGACCGTTGATGTGCTACGCACCAGCTATCCCAAAATATCTACCCACCTAACGGTCATATCGTTGAAGGGCATTTATGTTTTATCATGTCGGGCTGCTCCGAGAGAAACTGACACTTGTCATTGAGAGCATCCCATCCTCCGAGGACTTTGAGCGAAAATCATCAAGTGAGGAAATCCCAAAACCCAAACCCAAACACCTACAAACCCAAAAGTGATTGAGCATCACTGAAGAGATTGTTTCTATGTGGAACCAACGCTTATTACCTTTGTGGACTGTGTATCCTCCAGACAGTTAGGCGTCATGGTCTGAGCATCCAAGAGAAATTGTGGATCGCCGAGTGACCAAGTCTGTGAAGGTTTGGAAGTCACCTGAAGACTTACCACGAGTGTTGGGCGAGGTTTGTGTGACTTGAGCTCAAGGAGAATACGGTGAGAACTGTGTGTCCAGGAGTGTGTGTCCTCGAGTTTAAATACTCAGCTGCTCCAACCAGACGTGCAACTATCACTGCAGTTGAAACTGGTCTACCAAATCATTGTCTTCACTAAGCCAACTGGTTCTATTTCCTCAACCATTTCATTTCCTCACTCATGTGTTGATGGACCTGATCATTACTGTTGGAAGACTTTGATTGAAGATTTTCTCTAATTCCTCATTCCTAATTCTTCAGTCACATAGTCTTCAGTCTGCTTATCCTGTTATCACGCTATCTGTACTCTGTGCTTGTTTTCATGTCATCATGATGACTATGTTGTTGCTCTGTTCTGTTTATACCTTAGTACTTATTCCGTTGCTAGTGTGCCGTTGCTTAGAAATTTCTTCACCTAGAAATTCCTCGGTAACGAATTTGTAAAAATCGCCTATTCACCCCCCCCCCTCTCTAGCCGATATAACGCACTTCCAGGTAATAACTAAATATAAGAGATGAAAGAAACTGGCAGAGGACATATTTATCCTAAACTTTTCATTACTTAGCCATAACGTCCACGTCATTGAGAATATGTAGTTCCGCCATTAAAACTCATACTTTTTGGTAATGTCAACCTACATCATTCAACAAAAGAATTCCTCACTGTATTCTGTAACCAGTCATATATATACACTACCATTGCTAGAACTCGGTACTAAATCAAACTAAAAAGTTGTGCTTGTGAAAAACAATAGATGAAAAACTGAATCTAAATGGAACCACACATGAGCCGAGATAGAATTAGATATGTTTGATACTCCTTTCAGAATGGAGTACATCACCATCACAGAAAAAGGGGAGTTGCAAACTACCCCTACTTAGAGCAACTCTAGCAGACCCCGCAAAAGCACACGACCCACAAAATAACCGCCAAAATGCGGGCTGGCGGCGAAAACCCCGCCCGAACAGACACCACAAACGCGGCTGGCCCACAAAAAAATTTGAGGGGCGTGGCAAAAACTCGGCCCCAACCCGCGTATTCGTGGGTCCCCCCCCCTCCAGGCCGTCAGTGCCATGCATATAGCGGGAGCGGTTGGTGGGGGGACATTTCAGCCTGCGCTTTCCCCCCACAAACCACCTCCCCTCTCTCCCTTGCCCCGCCTCCACCCAAGATTCCGGCGAAAGTGGCCGGCAGGAGCACGCGGGAAGGCCTGCAGACGCACGAGGTAGCCCTCCTGCGTCGGCAGGCCAGGACCTTGCGGTTCTGCGGAGTTTCACCGCGGGCGGACAGATTTGGCTTTCCCGGCCGCCGCCGGCTGCGCCAAGCTATGGAATGGTCGGGAAGCACCTCGCACAGCCCCGCTAAAGGCTCATCAGCGCATGCAGGTGCGGGTTCATCCACTCGCCGCCGCCGATGGTTTGACGGCATAAATTTGACCGGCCGTCTGCCGGGCTCGGCTCTCGTGCAGAGGCTTTGCGGCTCGCTGATGCCGCTCATACAGTGCGACGACTGCCCGCAGACAGTGTTGTGGCTGACTTCGGGCAAGCCGAAGCACCCCGGATGGGTGTTCTTCAAATGCGAAAACGACGGTGTACGTATTGTTTTGCATTCAGCTCATTTGGATAGCTCATTATGTTTGCTCATTTGGAACATCATCATGCATGTAGGAAGATGGATGCTCATTTTGGTTTTGGGAAGGCGAATACATTGATTTATTGATAGAAAGAAAATTGATAGGTGTTCATGCACTCCTTAATGCAATCGAAGGCAATGAACCGCATGCATGCGCAACTAGAGGGGAAGCAACGGCTACTTCTTTAGAACCAAAGAAGAACAATGAAGAAGTAAAGATCAAGAATCCGCAGATCAACAATGTGTGCATGGAGAAGATATTGCTTCAACTCGTGGGAGCAGTTATGGAAGTTGGAAATCTTCTCAAATGCATACTTGTGGTTCTTGTTTTCTTTGAGCTTGCTTTTCTAGCAAAATTTTGGTGATGTCCTATGTATCCAATGTGATTGAAATGCAAAGAAATGCAAATTGAGGTGCAAATTGAGTGCAATTTTACATTTTGCGGGTTGGGGGGAGGACGGCCGCACAGGCAGACCCCGCAAAGTGACACGTAAAACATGATGCGGATCGGCTTTGCGGGGTCTGCCTCCGCGGCTTTTCGCTGCGGACTGCAAAACAGCTTTTCTGCCAACTGCAAACGTGAAATGCGGGTTAGCGGGATGCGGGGTCTGCTAGAGATGCTCTTATTCCCTCCGGTCTGCAAAAAAAATTATCCAAGGAGATAATTACAATTGGGAAAGGAAGAAATCAATAACACAAAGAAATGTACTTAGACCATGTTATTCGCATCGGAGAAAGATATGAACAGAGGTGCAGCTCCCTCTTGTCAAGATAGCAATTTTCCCCATGAGGACAGATCCGCGGGGATCTACCCATCATGGAGCGGGGATGGGGGACAAATTAGCCCCATGAGTATTGTCTGGTGTGTAACTGTTAGTCTCGTGGGATGAGTATAAAATTCCCCCTATGGGGACTCCATGAATACCCGAAAACTATGTCATTCGTACTAAAAGTGCAGAATATATAAATTAATACCTAGATATTTCACACAATTATTTTTCTCCACCTCTCCAAGCAACCATGTCTTCTCCAATCTCACCTATCCCAGTCAGCTTTGAAATCTCCATGGATACCCGACGGGTACCGGGTACCTGATATTAACGGGCATGGGGAGTGATTTGTCCCCGCGAAGCTTCACGGGGATCACGGGTATGGGGATTGCCGGGGATCGGGGCGGGGATGGTGGAGTCATCCCCGGTCATCCCCGTCCTAGTTGCCACCTTGATCCTCTAGTGGTTTGTTATTCTCTACGTATGCCTCCATCGTTGCATGCCCAACAAGCACACACCGCCGATGGCGCTAGGGCATGAAACACCACACTGGGCGGATGACGCAACATGATGGGGCTGATTGAACAATCACTCCCTCATTCCTTATTTATTTGCCATCTCTCTTGCAACTGTCGATGCTCTATCCACCTAGCCCGCTCCCCGCTCCTTCTCCCTCCTAATCCCCTTTCCCAATTCCTCGTGCAATGGCTCGAGCCCAAGACCGATGGGACGACACTGAGGGAGGGGGAGAGCTTGATGGCGCTGCTGTCGAGCAGAGGATTGAGGCGACACTGGAGGTGTGGGTGGTGTTGGCGGATCTGGGTATGGCGGCACGACCCGGGGAGGCATTTGGGGAAAGAAGATTGTTGAGCGAGGCCTAGAAAGAGTAGCGGCGGTTGAGGAGAAATCGGGCCTGAAAAGAGCTGGACAAGCAATTCCATCCAGATACATGGGGCCACGCGGGTGAAGCAATCGATTTTGAGTAAAAATAAGCACTCGACACACATATTGGCGGGACCCACAATGCACCCACAGCCCCGTTTAACGAGGAGGCCTCTCTTCTAGGGAGCTTAGGCCCTTCCCATTGCTCCATGGTGGACAAGTGCTAAGCATGCCACATAAGCGAAAAAATGACATGGCGCAGTAATTAAGGAGAAGAGAGAGCACTTTGGTGACCCTAGGAAGAACCAATGCCAAGCACGTGAACCTAGGTAAACCACTTAAATGAAAAAATTTGATCAATGTAGGAAAGAGTTTAGATGTTAAATCATTAAATAAAGTGAGCTTAGCAACAACAAGTTAAGCACCTATGCATTGGGGAGTTGAGTTGCTAAGTTATTTAATGCTTTTAGCACCTCATCTTAGCACCTCTGCATTGAAAGAGGTCTTAGAGCTTTTAAAAGATTAGCCTGCAGGTTGGCGCGAGAGCCTCATATATTAACTACGCTACCGTCGGCCGCCAAAAGGAGAACAAAGAAAAGAAAATGACAATGCCTTTTCCTATGAAGAAATAGCGGAGATGTTAGAGCAACTCTAGCAGACCCTGTATATGTCGCGAATCCGCAAAATTCCGGTGAGTATACGGGTTCGGCCCAATTTTCTGGCCAGAACAGAGCCCGTATACTCCCCCCACCCGTCATTTTTTTACCGCAGCCCGCAAACTGCCCCCCACCCCCCCACCCACCCAGGAAATTGTATATCTATGGGTTCGCTGGGCAGATATGGGTCAAAACCCTATCCCACCACCACCGAGTTTCGCTGCAATTCCCCACTCCCCCCTCACATTTCTCACCGCTGGTGAGCACCCTTCCGCCTCCAGCCGTCATGTGGGGCCGCATGTGGAGCTTCAGCCGCAGCTCTAGTGGCAGCTCCAGCGGGGGCGGCAACCCCGAGCGCGAGCGGTGTGTCCGCTCGGACGGTGCGAGGAAGTGCGTGGCGAGGAAGTGGGCGAACAAGGGCCTAGAGCCGGCGTCAAGGCTCCTCTGTCGCGAGAGAGAGGAGTACGACCATCGGCACGTGCGTACGCCCTCCTCGGCCGCGGGCTCGTCCTCCGCCACGGGCTCTTCCCACGTCGTGATCTCTTCCTCTTTCGGCGCGACGCTTCTTCCCATGAAGAAGGAGTGGTCGGAGGAGCCGGAGGACCACGACCTCGTCGCCGTCAAGCAGGAGCCGGAGGAGATCGAGCGCCAAGGGGTCGTCGGGCCCGAAGATTTCGTAGCCGATGTCGACGCGGTCGCGGCCGCCATTGCCGAACGGAGCTTGTGCGAGGAGGCGGAGCGCCGGAGCCACGACGAGGAGCTCGAAGACCGCATCCTCAAGCAGGCGGTCGCGGCTAACCTTGCCACGAAGGACAAGGACGACGAGTGGCGGCGCATGAGCAGAGGCGGAAGTTCATCGATCTCGTCAGCTCCGACGAGGAGGACTGAGCTCCTCCACCGCGTCGTCCTCGGCCGCGAGCTCCTCCATTTTGGTACATTAACCTCGGCCTCGCCTCCGCAAGATCCTCACCCCCCTCTGGTAGTAGTAGAAGAATGTAGAATGTATGATCTTGTAGTATGTGATGAACTAGTGTATGATCATGTAGTATGTGATGAACTAGTGTGGTTGCAATTTCTCCCGCGAATGTTTTTTCTTCTTCAAATTATACAGTTTCATATATGAGGTCTACTCTGCCACGCACGATTTTGGCCCGCAAAACAGTTCTTCGTCGAACTGTTAACGCCTTATGCGGGTCGCAGTTTTAAGGAGTCTGCTAGAGATGATCTTACACGCTTGAAGAACATGCTTTTGTTATTGGCCACTTGCCGCGGCCGCGCGAACGGACGACACGTTGTTTCGGCTCTGGACTGCCTGCGCTCTACTCCGGCAGACCGACATTCCCTGCGAATGTTAGAGTTGTGTCGAATATTGTGTACACGGTAGGTTACAGTTGGATTCTGAGTAGTATTGGCGGCTGCAGACGTTGATTTAGAGGATGGATCGTAGTCGAGTTCGGCAAATAGACGATAAGCGGAAGTGATTATTCCATGGAGTTTGTTGGGTGCGCTGTCGACGAGATCGGGATAAGCATCAGGCAGCAGGCCGCGCAGAACATCGGATCAAAAGCAATCTGGAGCAGCTGGCATCGTTTGCATCAGCAGGCGGCTAGATTGGTTCAGGCGATCGAAAGCGGCGGCGGAAGAATCGTGGAGCGGCAGGAGTATTGCGTCTCGGAGCAGCAACACTTTGCTAGGGCAGGAGCGTGCGGGCGCGTGGCCGAGTCAGACCAAGCAGGCAGCGCCAGGCGGGCCTCTAGGCGTAGGCTCAAGCAACGGTCGGCTTGTATGGGCGCGCGTCCGGACGCAGCAAGGGCCAGCGTGGTGTGTTGTCCAAGCTTGGACGCTGGTGGGCAGGCCTGGGCGTGAGAGCTAGAGACGCAGCAATCGGGACTAGGGAGAGTTATGTACGAGATTTGTTGTGAAAAAAAGGAAGCGTTTGGACAAGTGATTGCTAGCGTTGGTTGGTGCTATTCATCGTGAGAAAAGAGAGGGAGAGGCAAAGTCAAGCATACATGGAGACGTGGTGGAGTTTGGATCTCTATGACCTCGTGCATATGGAAAGGCTGCTAAATGAATTTCCTCATTGGTTCTCTTTGCTTGGTACACGTATAGATCATGTAAGGGATGACAGCGGTTGTATGATGTAATTGATAAAGACACGGAGTAGCAGATCCAGATGGAGATTGAGTGGTTTGATCAGCTATGTGTAATCAAGTGTTGTATCAGAATGCGGATGGTATTTTCACATCATGTGACCATGAAGTGTTGGGGGGAAACAGAGAATTTTGATAATGGCATTTGTGGGTGAATTATCTGTAGAAGCAACGAGATGCTTGATGGTGTAGCGAGATGCCAAGTCAATACAGATGGACCATCTGCGGCGAACGGCGGTGTGCGTTTAAGGCTTGGACGAGTCTGGAGGACGTCGTGATAGGGATCATGCGTACACAGGGCATCAAATCAATGCACAGATGTGCGAGGCGGATATGATGCAGGGTGGAGCATGGTGCAGTCGGATAATTTCGGCTGGGTCGGACTTGACAGTCTGATGGATCAGCAAGGATGTCGGTCAAAGCAGAAGACAAAGGTGATTTCAGCGACGACGACATAGGAGCGTCATGCTGATGGTGTCTGACTTCTGGGGCGTGGAAACACGTGGTGCAGGCCTGAGTGCTTATGCGGCTTCGACAAGACTATGACTGTCACGCCCAATATGCGACCCTATTCTAAAGGAACTCAAAGGTCCCACCAAGGATAGAAGCGCATATTGGAAACGCTTTCGCAAGGTGGATATCATTACATCAACATTACATAATATATGGGGATACATACAAGAGGCATACAATGCCACCCGAATACAACAACATTAAACACAAGATCAACATCCGACTACGGATGTAAACACAAACAGAAACTCAAAGGACATCCACCCTGCTAGCCTAGGCTGCCGACCTGGAACCTATCCCCTAGTCAAAGAAGAAGCAGAAGAAGAACTCCAAAACAAGCAAACATCGCTCTTGCGTCATGACCATCGCATAACCTGTACCTGCAACTGTTGTTGTAGTAATCTGTGAGCCACGAGGACTCAGCAATCCCATTACTATGGGTATCAAGACTAGCAAAGCTTAATGGGTATGGAAAGTATAAGTGGTGACGTTGCAGCAGCGGCTAAGCATATATGGTGGCTAACATACGCAAATAAGAGCGAGAAGAGAAGCAAACAGAACGGTCGTGCAGCTAGCAATGATCAAGAAGTGATCCTGAACTCCTACTTACGTCAAACATAACCCAAAACCGTGTTCACTTCCCGGACTCCGCCGAAAATAGACCATCACGGCTACACACGCGGTTGATGTGTTTTAATTCGAATCTGGTGTCAAGTTATCTACAACCGGACGTTAACAAATTCCCATCTGCCACATAACCGCGGGCACGGCTCTCGAAAGTTTATACCCTGTAGGGGTGTCCCAACTTAGCCCATCACAGCTCTCACGGTCAACGAAAGATATTCCTTCTCCCAAGAAGACCCGATCAGTCTCGGAATCCCGGTTTACAAGACATTTCGACAATGGTAAAACAAGACCAGCAAAGCCGCCCGATGTGCCGACAATCCCGATAGGAGCTGCACATATCTCGTTCTTAGGGCAACACCGGATAGGTCAGCCTACGAGTAAAACCAGCCCTCGAGTTGCCCCGAGGTGGCCCCGCACTCTGCCCGGTTCGGACCGGCACTTAGAGAAGCACTGGCCCGGGGGGCTAAAATAAAGATGACCCTCGGGTTGGCCGACCCAAGGGAAGGGTATAGGTGGTGGTGAGGCAAATGATAAAACCAAGGTTGGGCCTTGCTAGAGGAGTTTTATTCAAAGCGAACTGTCAAGGGGGTCCCATAAATCACCCAACCGTGTAAGGAACGAAAAATCAAGGAACATAACACCGGTATGACGGAAACTAGGGCGGCAAGAGTGGAACAAAACACCAGGCATAAGGCCGATTCTTCCACCCTTTACCAAGTATATAGATGCATTAATTAAATAAGAGATATTGTGATATCCCAACATAATCCTGCCCACCATGGAGCAATCTTCAACTTCACCTGCAACTAACAATGCTATAAGAGGGGCTGAACAAAGCGGGAACATAGCCAAACAATGGTTTGCTAGGAAGGGTGAAAAAGGTTAGAGGCTGACATGGCAAATTGAAAGGCTTGAAGGACAAGTGATAGGTAGCGCAGCATAGCGATAGAACGAAGCAACTAGCATAGCAATTATAGTAATGAGATCCAAGGTGACGGTCATCTTGCCTGAAATCCCGCTAGGAAGAAGAACGAGTCCATGAAGAAGATGAAGCCACGAAGACGAACGAATCCTCGCGATCGCAACGAAACAGGAACTAACGAGAAGAAGCACAACCGGAAAGAAGCAAACACACGGTAAACACACAACACATAGACATGGCATGATGCTCAACCAAGTATGATGCATGACAAAGCTAGATGAGGCTACTCATGGCAAGAGATGGTGCATACAAGAACAACACATCAAAGCAAGTTTAAATGAGGCCGAAACAACATGATAAACGCACAAGCATAAACATATAGGAATGAAATATGCAACAATAATTATGATAATGCAACAAACACAATAACCACATGGCAACAACTAAAATAAAAGGAAGGCAACTAGAGCATCGGTCTCGAGGCGTTACAATGACGCAGGGTTGATTCAAGGTAGTGCACACATGAGAGCTTGAAGTTGATGGGGCGTGATGCTAGCATAGCGCAGCTACATGAAGTCATGTTGAAGGTGGAGTTGAAGTCTGATGGATGACTAAACTCTGAGCTGATGGAGGGTCGGAGCCTATTTCAGCGGGATAGCGAGAGACACGTGGAACGGACTGGGTACCAGTGGGTCTGATGGAGACGTGATACTCGGCATCGGTCGGTGATGATCGGTGGTTGTCTGCAGTGGGGGTTGAGGCAGTGGGGGCTAGCTACCCGGGAGACTCGACCAGGACGCAGAGGCTCAACGCGGTGATAGCGACGAGGCGTGCGGTAAGCACGGGACACAACGACAGGCCAAGGCATTGGTGGTCAGACATGTGGTCAGATAAATTGTGCAAAGGGTGCTAAAGCAGTGTTGAAGAGTACCAGATTTAAGTTGGTGACTGGGTCTATCGGTGCCGGAAGATGGACATGAGTTGACCATGGAGAATCTGAGAAAGTGGCGGAGAGTCTGACATTTTCAAAAGCTGAGAGAGTACATGGGCGTATGTTCTGTGGTGTTCAGTGCACATGGCAAAGTGCGGATGACAAATACAGAAGGAGGCGGAGTGCTATAGCTATGTGGCATGTCAGAGACTATCCGGGAAAAAGGTGAGACAACTATGAATTTGACTCAAGGTGACACAGGGCGACGGTGGAATTCCTTCAAGTTTCAGACAAACGGTCAAGAAAGAGCGGTGACATTGAGTTCAGGTAACTATTATATGTGGCATCCAATAGGTAGGTTGTTCATTTTCACATAGACACTGATCGGTGCATGATGGCATTGAACGGATTCCCCGAAAGTTGGGAGCACAAAGTAGAGTAATGAGGAACTTAATTTTGCTCGAGGGTTGACTGTGAAAAGAAAGAATGGACTACAAGTTGCAGTGGAGTCATATGGAGTCTTTGGAGTAGCAGCGGTACTCACGGGATAAGCTCAAGTCCAATGTACATGGAAGTTTGACGCATTAACAAATTCAAGGTGGTGGAGAATATTCGTGAAGGTGAAGTTTGTTAGAGTTGTGTTGAATATTGTGTACATGGTAGGTTATAGTTGGACTCTGAGTAGTATTGTATTTACATAGGATGTGGAGTCGTGTCCTAGTAGGACACTTGTATCTTAGGCCTCTCTTATATAGTAAGGGTAGACACATAATGTAACCTATGCCAACATAATATAATAGCACAGGCGCGCAGTGGAGCTAGCGGCGTGTGCCGGCACCCGGGTGGCTGGTGTGCGGTATTGTGACGGTGTCACGGGGAGGAGCGCCCGTAGTCATGCCCCGGAATGTAGCCATGATGGTGAACCTCATTAACAAATCTCCGTGTCGTGCTCGAATGATTGCTTGTTCCTCGGTAGATTGACGGTGGCCTCGGATTTATTCTAACAACGAAGGCACTGAATGTGTATGTACTGCTATAATCTGACGATGTGTGCTATAAGCTGTTGTTTTACTTTTTTGTTTTTGAAACACGCTTCTGTCTGTCTGACTGACTAGACTTGGTGTTTCCCATTCTTCTGCAGCTTATGACGACCATGGTCTTTTTTGCGAAAAATCTTTCAATCTATTCATCATCAATCATGATAATAGCTGAGCAACCTTCTCTGCTCAACTTAGCGCCTTTGAAGCCACCAGCCGTGTGTACGGCAACGAAGGATGCTCCCCCCTCCCTATCCCCCCTCCCTCTGTAAACTTCTCCCCTAACCTATCAATGGAATGATACACTACCTTAGCGTATTCGGGAAAAAATTCATCATCAATCATGATAATATAATGAATACCAGAAATAATGAAAATTGCATCCAGATCCGTAGACCACGTAGCGACAACGACAAGTACTAAAGTGAGACAAAGGCACGCCGCCATCATCGTTTCTCCCTCACTGGAGCTGGCAAAAGTTGTTGTAGTAGACAGTCGAAAAGTCGTTGTGCTAGGCCCCTATAGGACCAGCGCACCAGAACAACAACCGTCGTTATTGAAGCAGGGCCGACCTTATGTTTCGGAAGGCTCTAGGGAGAACTCGACGACACGGGCCCCTAAGTCCTAAGTGTGTGTGCGCGCGCGCGCATGTGTGTGATAAATAAAAAATTAAATATAATTTCATATGCATAATGTTAAGAGTAAACTTTTGAACTATACATTTTTAGTTTAAGATTGCACTATAATACTTCTTAGACAACATTGTAAGGCAGGCCAATGTCCTAATAAAGTTATAAATAAAAGAATACAACGAATTAGAAATGTATACATTAGAACCCTAGGCATTAATAGGACACACAATTTTAGGATGGATGAATACGTACTTGTGAAAGACTAAATTAGAAATTGATACAACAAAATCCTAATCAAGTACACTGAAATTATGGGATGGATCATGGATTAATACGTACGTGTGATTTTGTGAAAGAACGGACAAATTCGCTCTCGTCGGATGCTGGATGGCCGGGCCGCCGTCACGAGCACATGGCGCAACAGCAGGCTGCCGGTTTGGCAATCGAATATTAGGGGATGGATCATGGATTAATACTAGTATCCAAATGGTTTGTTAATCGAATATTTAGTTCAAAAAATATAATCTATCTATCTATCTATTATATAATTAAAACAAGAGTCAAACAAACCATCACATTAGTCCACATAGGCTAAAAATATATGCTCCATTGATTAAGGAAATAATGGCTGGGATTAAAAGATCTAAAAGTTACGCACAACTATAACGTGTATAATTTTTAGTATTGACACCTACTCAAAAAAAGTCCAGGAAAATGTAGACATAAAAAATAATATGCATGTATATATACTATATATCACGACACGAAGGAGATATTGGAGTTGGGAGTACTAATCGGTCACAACTATAACGTGTACAATTTTTAGTATTGACACATACTCAAAAAAAGTCCAGAAAAATATAGACATAAAAAATAATATGCATGCATATATACTATATATCACGACACGAAGGAGATATTGGAGTTGGGAGTACTAATCGGTCTGACACAGGATTTAGGCAATCCTATTGGTAGAAAGAGTCCGGTCAAAGACAAAGTAAAAAAGTCAGACATGAAGATACAATATACATGCCGCTGCCCGCTTTTCTTTTCTTTTTCTTTTTTTTGAAACCGCCATCAATGCATCTTATTACTGATTAAGCAGTATAAATTCTGATTGCACTTGGGCAATCAAGAAAATAGCACTAGATTAGAAAAGGAATCACATTGCCAAGGCTAGCGTATAGGCAATTAGTACATGGCGTGTTCTTTCATGTCCATGGTACTACACACGTAATAACAAAAAATATAAAAAAGGTCTAAAGAAAATATTGTACATAATAGGGGTATATTAATACACGTACAACATAATTATCTGTACAAGTCTATCATCCGACACATAATAATATATGCATGTATACTCCATCAAGTACATAAAAAGAAAGTTCAACTGAATTACGAATCAGTCACGTATATAAACAATGTCCAGTCAAAAAGGAATGTCCAGTAAAAAAAGAACTAACATTCAGACTAGGAGTGATGTATCAAACCATCCACATAGATCAGCAAAAAGCTATATGGAGGCAGCGATGCCCAGACCTATAAAAAAATAAAAACAAAGAATCCAAAAGATCTAAGTAAAAATAAATTTACTTTATCACTGGCACTTCAGCTGTTAAATACATATGCTAAAAGTAAAAGAAACTGATTGCATTTTTTGTGGGAAAATATTGATTGCCAACAAAAATTCTAAATAAAAGAAGGTATGTCATAAAAATGCTAAAGATAAAAGAAATTGGCTGCATGACAATGCTGTAGATAGACTAACGTATGTAATAAAATGCTATTTTTCTTTTTTGCAGGAGAATAAACTGTTAATCTTCATCGCAACTAACCATCAAATAGTTACTCATAGGACGTAGTTTGCAATTTTCTACCAGCATATGCGTACATACATGCTAGAGACCGAGTCAGTGTCTAAATTCTCATTAATATATATTTTCAGTCAAGCAAAATGATATAGAAATGATAAAAAAAAGGAGCTATGACAAGAGTAATGTATATTAAAATATTTTAGCAGTAAAACTGAATATATAGATATGGGTCACGAGAATAGAGCAAGAGAAGGAATTATGAAACCAGAAAACACAATTGAAACACGAATAATAATGAAGTCTGTGATCGGTGACGGCACATGGTTAATTATGAGCCATTAATGTTTGTTTTGAGAGTTGCCCAGAAAGTCATATATAGTAAAAATAAATACGCGAAGAGAGAGGATTGTAGGAAGAAAATCTTTCGTATCAAACTACAATTTTGTACGATAGGTTGTAGATGTGAGTGTCGTCACCAAGGCCCTTACAAAAAAAACTAATATATTCCATGAAAAAATGTCTAAATTTTATCATATTTTTTCAAGACACACATTTCGACTACAACGTTTTCTGTCGCACAAATTAAATTGAATAATCCACCGTAATACCTAACATAACCTTAACTTTTACTACGAGGGAAAACCGAGATACTATGGTAACGGGAAACTAAAGTGAGGTTTACACTAGAAAATCAAATACTGAACGGGACGAACAATCATATGGATTTTTCATGTGAGCATATCTAACGTAAGCTTGAAATATTGAAAAATATTGAACATATTTCTATAATAAATATCCTGAAAAAAGCAACGTACATGGGTCTTATATATACAATCATGTGGGGTCTAAGAGTATTCAAAGATAATGATAGGAGCTAAACAAATACGAGCAGTTGTATATGCCGGAATTAGTAGTCGCCGGTAGAAAACGCCTTGAGGCGAGAAAAAGTGGATATCTAAGTATAGTACACAAGACTATACAAATTGTGTCTACTATGCAAAAACCGAAGAAAAAATTGTTAAGGTGGAAAAGGGAAAATGGGTTTGAAAAGTTAAATTACAATCCGATGTAATACCAAATGGAGCTTAACAGAAATATTTAAAACAACACCCAACGCATATTTCTTGAGACCTGCTTGGTAGGAAATATTTCTAATTTTTTTTCAAACATTCGCATCCTAATATTGTAATTTCAAATCAAATATTAGTTTTTGACAAGTAAATAACTAATAGTAAGCAATTCTAAATAAGTTGTTTCATGTTGTATGTAGGTGATAAGTTCTTTTGTAATTCCCGACACAAAGAAAGTTATTTTACAATTAGATATATACCACTGAATGCCCGAAGATCATTACAAAGTCAATGCTCCCTATACTTATTTAAAAACCAATATGGAAGATATAAGATACAAATATATGATTCGGTTAAAAATCTAGCCGCGCAAATGCGCGGGTGACCCTGTTAGTTGGTACAAACACTAGTAGAAAAAGGGCCTTTAGTCCCGGTTCATAAGGGCCATTAGTCCCGGTTCTGTAACCGGGACTAGAGGTGAAGGAAATATGCCCTAGAGGCAATAATAAAGTTATTATTTATTTCCTTATTTCATGATAAATGTTTATTATTCATGCTAGAATTGTATTAACCGGAAACATAATACATGTGTGAATATATAGACAAACAGAGTGTCACTAGTATGCCTCTACTAGACTAGCTCGTTGATCAAAGATGGTTATGTTTCCTAGCCATAGACATGAGTTGTCATTTGATTAACGGGATCACATCATTAGGAGAATGATGTGATTGACATGACCCATTCCGTTAGCTTAGCACTTGATCATTTAGTATGTTGCTATTGCTTTCTTCATGACATATACAAAGTTCCTACAACTATGAGATTGTGCAACTACTGTTTATCGGAGGATCACTTTGTGTGCTACCAAACATCACAACGTAACTGGGTGATTATAAAGGTGCTCTACAGGTGTCTCCAAAGGTACATGTTGAGTTGGCGTAATTCGAGATTAGGTTTTGTCACTCCGATTGTCGGAGAGGTACCTCTGGGCCCTCTCGGTAATACTCATCACTTAAGCCTTGCAAGCATTGTAACTAATGAGTTAGTTACGAAATGATGTATTACGGAACGAGTAAAGAGACTTGCCGGTAACGAGATTGAACTAGGTATTGGATACCGACGATCGAATCTCGGGCAAGTAACATACCGATGACAAAGGGAACAACGTATGTTGTTATGCGGTTTGACCGATAAAGATCTTCGTAAAATATGTACGAACCAATATGAACATCCAGGTCCCACTATTGGTTATTGACCGGAAACAAGTTCTAGGTCATGTCTACATAGTTCTCGAACCCGTAGGGTCCGCACGCTTAACGTTTCGTTGACGATATAGTATTATATGAGTTATGTATGTTGGTAACCGAATGTTGTTCGGAGTCACAGATGAGATCATGGACATGACGAGGAACTCCGGAATGGTCCAGAGATAAAGTTGGATATATGGGATAATACTGTTTGATCTCCGGAAGAGTTCCAGAATTCACCGGAAGGGGTTACGGATGTTTCCCAAAATGTTTGTGTACGAGAACACGTTATTTGGGCCAAAGGGGAAAGCCCGCAAGGTTTTTGGAAAGCGCAAAAGGAAGTTTTGCGGAGTCCAGGGGCCAGACGCCAGGGTCCCTGGCGTCTGGGTCCAGACGCCGGGAACCCTGGCGTCTGGCCCTGGAGTCCGAGAATGACTCTTGCCTTTTAGGTGAAACCGACTTTGTGGAGGCTTTTACTCCAAGTTTCGACCCCAAGGCTCAACATATAAATAGAGGGGCAGGGCTAGCACCAAAGACACATCAAGAAACACCAAGCCGTGTGACGGCAACCCTGTCCCCTCTAGTTTATCCTCCGTCATAGTTTCCGTAGTGCTTAGGCGAAACCCTGCGGAGATTGTTCTTCACCAACACCGTCACCATGCCGTCGTGCAGCCGGAACTCATCTACTACTTCGCCCGTCTTGCTGGATCAAGAAGGCGAGGACGTCATCGAGCTGAACGTGTGCAGAACTCGGAGGTGCCGTGCGTTCGGTACTTGGATCGGTCCGATCGTGAAGACGTACGACTACATCAACCGCGTTGATAAACGCTTCCGCTTAGCGATCTTCAAGGGTATGAAGATACACTCCTCCTCTTGTTGCTATGCATCACCATGATCTTGTGTGTGCGTAGGAAAATTTTGAAATTACTACGTTCCCCAACAGTGGCATCCGAGCCAGGTTTTATGCGTTGATGTTATATGCACGAGTAGAATACAAGTGAGTTGTGGGCGATACAAGTCATACTGCTTACCATCATGTCATACTTTGGTTCGGCGGTATTGTTGGATGAAGCGGCCCAGACCGACATTACGCGTACGCTTACGCGAGACTGGTTCTACCGATGTGCTTTGCACACAGGTGGCTGGCGGGTGTCAGTTTCTCCAACTTTAGTTGAACCGAGTGTGGCTACGCCCGTTCCTTGCAAAGTTAAAACAGCACTAACTTGACGAACTATCGTTGTGGTTTTGATGCGTAGGTAAGAACGGTTCTTGCTCAGCCCGTAGCAGCCACGTAAAACTTGCAACAACAAAGTAGAGGACGTCTAACTTGTTTTTGCAGGGCATGTTGTGATGTGATATGGTCAAGACGTGATGAGATATAAGTTGTTGTATGAGATGATCATGTTTTGTTGAAGTTATCGGCAACTGGCAGAAGCCCTATGGTTGTCTCTTTGTTGCATAAAGATGCAAGTGCCAAATAATTGCTTTACTTTATCGCTATGCGATAGCAATAGTTGCAAGAGCAATAGTTGGCGAGACGACCATGTGACGACACATTGATATAGATCAAGATGATGAAGATCATGGTGTCGTGCCGGTAACGATAGAGATCATGACAGTACTTTGGAGATGGAGATCAAAGGCGCAAGATGATCATGGCCATATCATGTCACATATTTTGATTGCATATGATGTTTATCTTTTATACATCTTATTCTGCTTTGATTGACGGTAGCATTTTAAGATGATCTCTCACTCATTATCAAGAAGTGTTCTCCCTAAGTATGCACCGTTGCCAAAGTTCATCGTGCCCAGACACCACGTGATGATCGGGTGTGATAAGCTCTACGTCCATCTATAACGGGTGCAAGCCAGTTTTGCACACGCAGAATACTCAGGTTAAACTTGACGAGCCTAGCATATGCAGATATGGCCTCGGAACACGGAGACCGAAAGGTCGAGCGTGAATCATATAGTAGATATGATCAATATAATGATGTTCACCATTGAAAACTACTCCATCTCACGTGATGATCGGTTATGGTTTAGTTGATTTGGATCACGTGATCACTTAGAGGATTAGAGGGATGTCTATCTAAGTGGGAGTTCTTAAGTAATATGATTAATTGAACTTTAATTTATCATGAACTTAGTCCTGGTAGTATTTTGCAAATTATGTTGTAGATCAATAGCTGGTGTTGTTGCTTTCGTATGTTTATTTTGATATGTTCCTAGAGAAAATTGTGTTGAAAGATGTTAGTAGCAATGATGCGGATTGGATCCGTGATCTGAGGTTTATCCTCATTGCTGCATAGAAAAATTATGTCCTTAATGCACCGCTAGGTGATAGACCTATTGCAGGAGCAGATGCAGACGTTATGAACGTTTGGCTAGCTCAGTATGATGACTACTTGATAGTTTTGTGCACCATGCTTTATGGCTTAGAATCGGGACTTCAAAGACGTTTTGAACGCCATGGACCATATAAGATGTTCCAAGAATTGAAGTTAATATTTCAAGCAAATAACCGAGTTGAGAGATATGAAGTCTCCAACAAGTTTTATAGCTAAAAGATGGAGGAGAATCGCTCAACTAGTGAGCATGTGCTCAGATTGTCTGGGTACTACAATCGTTTGAATCAAGTGGGAGTTAATCTTCCAGATAAAATAGTGATTGACATAATTCTCTAGTCACTATCACCAAGTTAGTAGAACTTCGTGATGAACTATAATATGCAAGGGATGACGAAAGTGATTCCCAAGCTCTTCGTGATGCTGAAATAGACGAAGGTAGAAATCAAGAAAAACATCAAATGTTGATGGTTAACAAGACCACTAGTTTCAAGAAAAGGGCAAAGGGATAGAAGGGGAACTTCAAGAAGAACGGCAAGCAAGTTGCTGCTCAAAGTGAAGAAGCCCAAGTCTGGACCTAAGCCTGAGACTAACTGCTTATACTGCAAAGGGACTGGTCACTAGAAGCAGAACCACCCCAAGTATTTGGTGGATAAGAAGGATGGCAGAGTGAACAAGGGTATATTTGATATACAGGTTATTGATGTGTACCTTACTAGTGTTTATAGTAGCCCCTGAGTATTTGATACTTGTTCGGTTGCTAAAAATTAGTGACTCAAAACAGGAGTTATAGAATAAACAGAGACTAGTTGAGGGTGAGGTGTCGATGAGTGTTGGAAGTAGTTCTAAGATTGATATGATCATCATCGCACACTCCCTATACTTTCGGGATTAGTTTTAAACCTAAATAAATGTTATTTGGCGTTTGCGTTGAGCATGAATATGATTTGATCATGTTTATTGCAATACGGTTATTCATGTAAATTAGAGAATAATTGTTGTTCTGTTTACATGAATAAAACCTTCAATGGTCATACACCCAATGAAAATAGTTTGTTCGATCTCGATCGTAGTGATACACATATTCATAATATTGATGCCAAAAGATGCAAAGTTAATAATGATAGTGCAACTTATTTGTGGCACTGCCGTTTGGGTCATATCGGTGTAAAGCGCATGAAGAAACTCCATAAAGATGGATTTTCGGAATCAATTGGTTATGAATCATTTGATGCTTGTGAACCGTGCCTTTTTGGGCAAGATGACTAAAACTCCGTTCTCTGGAACAATGGAACGAGCTAGTGACTTATTGGAAATAATACATACCGATGTATGCGGTCCAATAACTGTTGATGCTCGTGGCGGGTATCGTTATTTTCTGACCTTCATAAAATGATTTGAGCAGATATGAGTATATCTACTTAATGAAGCACAAGTCTGAAACATTTGAAAGGTACAAATAATTTCAGAGTGAAGTGGAGAATCATCATAACAAGAAAATAAAGTTTCTGCAATTTGATCGCGGAGACAAATATTTGAGTTACGAGTTTGGTCTTCAATTAAAACAATGTGGAATAGTTTCATAAACTCATGCCACCTGGAACACCACAGCGTAACGGTGTGTCCGAACGTCGTAACCGCACTTTATTGGATATGGTGCGATCTATGATGTCTCTTATCGGTTTACCACTATCGTTTTGGGGTTATGCATTAGAGACAGCTGCATTCACTTTAAATAGGGCACCATCAAAATCCGTTGAGACGACGCCTTATGAACTGTGGTTTGGCGAGAAACCAAAGTTGTCGTTTCTTAAAGTTTGGGGCTGCGATGCTTATGTGAAAAAGTTTTCACCTAATAAGCTCGAACCCAAATCAGAGAAGTGCGTCTTCATAGAATACTCAAAGGTAACTATTGGGTACACCTTCTATCACAGATCCGAAAGTAAGATTCGTTGCTAAGATGGATCCTTTCTAGAGAAGGAGTTTCTCTCGAAAGAAGTGAGTGGGAGGAAAGTAGAACTTAATAAGGTAATTGTACCTTCTCCCAAATTGGAAAGTAGTTCATCACAGAAATCAGTTCCAGTGATGCCTACACCGATTAGTAAGGAAGTTAATGATGATGATCATGAAGCTTCAGATCAAGTTACTACCGAACCTCGTAGGTCTTCCAGAATAAGATCCGCACCAAAGTGGTACGGTAATCCCGTTCTAGAAGTCATGTTACTAGACCATGATAAACTTACGAACTATGAGAAGCGATGATGAGCCCAGATTCCGTGAAATGGCTTGAGGCCATAAATCTGAGATAGGATCCATGTATGAGAACAAAGTATGGACTTTGGTTGACTTGCTCGATGATCAGCAAGTCATGTTAAATAAATGGATCTTCAAGAGGAAGACGGACACTAATAGTAGTGTTACTATCTACAAAGCTCGACTTGTTGCGAAAGGTTTTCGACAAGTTCAAGGTGTTGAATATGATGAGATTTTCTCACTCGTAACGATGCTTAAGTCTGTCTGAATCATGTTAGCAGTTGCCACATTTTATGAAATCTGACAAATGGATGTCAAAACTGCATTCTTTAATGGATTTATTAAAGAAGAGTTGTATATGATGCAACCAGAAGGTTTTGTCAATCCTAAAGGTGCTAACAAAATGTGCAAGCTCCAGCGATCCATCAATGGACTGGTGCAAGCATCTCGGAGTTGGAATATATGTTTTGATGAGTTGATCAAAGCATATGGTTTTATATAGACTTTTGGAAAGGCCTGTATTTACAAGAAAGTGAGTGGGAGCTCTGTAGCATTTCTGATATTATATGTGCAAGACATATTGTTGATTGGAAATGATATAGAATTTCTGTATAGCATAAAAGGATACTTGAATTAAAAGTTTGTCAATGAAAGACCTCAATGAAGCTTCTTACATATTAAGCATCAACTATTGAGATAGATCAAGACGCTTGATAAGATTTTCAATGAGTGCATACCTTGACAAGATTTTGAAATAGTTCAAAATGGAACAGTCAAAGAAAGAGTTCTTCCCTGTGCTGCAAGGTGTGAAATTGAGTAAGACTCAAAGCCCGACCACGGCAGAAGATGGAAAGAGAATGAAAGTCATTCCCTATGCCTTGGCCATAGGTTCTATAAAGTATGCCATGTTGTGTACCAGATCTATTTTATACCCTAAACTGTTTTGGCAAGGGAGTACAATAGTGATCTAGGAGTAGATCACTGGACATTGGTCAAAATTATCCTTAGTGGAATAAGGATATGTTTCTCGATTATGGACGTGACAAAAGGTTCGTCGTAAAGGGTTACGTCGATACAAGTTTTGACACTGATCTAGATGACTCTAAGTCTCGGTTTAGATACATATTGAAAGTGGGAGCAATTAGCTAGAGTAGCTCCGTGCAGAGCATTGTAGACATAGAATATTTGCAAAATACTTACGGATCTGAATGTGAACAGACCCGTTGACTAAAATTATCTCACAAGGAAAACATGATCACACCTTAGTACTATTTGGGTGTTTTCACATAGTGATGTGAACTAGATTATTGACTCTAGTAAACCCTTTGGGTGTTGGTCACATGACGATGTGAACTATGGGTGCTAATCACATGGTGATGTGAATTATTGGTGTTAAATCACATGGCGATATGAACTAGATTATTGACTCTAGTGCAAGTGGGAGACTGAAGGAAATATGCCCTAGAGGCAATAATAAAGTTATTATTTATTTCCTTATTTCATGATAAATGTTTATTATTCATGCTAGAATTGTATTAACCGAAATCATAATACATGTGTGAATATATAGACAAACAGAGTGTCACTAGTATGCCTCTACTAGACTAGCTCATTGATCAAAGATGGTTATGTTTCCTAGCCATAGACATGAGTTGTCATTTGATTAACGGGATCACATCATTAGGAGAATGATGTGATTGACATGACCCATTCCGTTAGCTTAGCACTTGATCGTTTAGTATGTTGCTATTGCTTTCTTCATGACTTATACAAAGTTCCTACAACTATGAGATTGTGCAACTCCCGTTTACCGGAGGATCACTTTGTGTGCTACCAAACGTCACAATGTAACTGGGTGATTATAAAGGTGCTCTACAGGTGTCTCCAAAGGTACATGTTGAGTTGGCATAATTCGAGATTAGGTTTTGTCACTCGATTGTCGGAGAGGTACCTCTGGGCCCTCTCGGTAATACTCATCACTTAAGCCTTGCAAGCATTGTAACTAATGAGTTAGTTACGAAACGATGTATTACGGAACAAGTAAAGAGACTTGTCGGTAACGAGATTGAACTGGGTATTGGATACCGACGGTCGAATCTCGGGCAAGTAACATACCTATGACAAAGGGAACAACGTATGTTGTTATGCGGTTTGACTGATAAAGATCTTCATAAAATATGTAGGAACCAATATGAACATCCAGGTCCCACTATTGGTTATTGACCGGAAACAAGTTCTAGGTCATGTCTACATAGTTCTCGAATCCATAGGGTCCGCACGCTTAACGTTTCGTTGACGATATAGTATTATATGAGTTATGTATGTTGGTAACCAATGTTGTTCGGAGTAACGGATGAGATCATGGACATGACGAGGAACTCCGGAATGGTCCGAAGATAAAGTTTGATATATGGGATAATAGTGTTTGATCTCCGGAAGAGTTCCGGAATTCACCGGAAGGTGTTCCGGATGTTTCACGAAATGTTTGGGTACGAGAACACGTTATTTGGGCCAAAGGGGAAAGCCCGCAAGGTTTTTGGAAAGCGCAAAAGGAAGTTTTGTGGAGTCCAGGGGCCAGACGCTAGGGTCCCTGGCGTCTGGGTCCAGACGCCGGGAACCCTGGCGTCTGGCCCTGGAGTCCGAGAAAGACTCTTGCCTTTCGGGTGAAACCGACTTTGTGGAGGCTTTTACTCCAAGTTTGGACCCCAAGGCTCAACATATAAATAGAGGGGCAGGGCTAGCACCAAAGACACATCAAGAAACACCAAGCCGTGTGCCGGAAACCCCGTCCCCTCTAGTTTATCCTCCATCATAGTTTCCGTAGTGCTTAGGCGAAGCCCTGCGGAGATTGTTCTTCACCAACACCGTCACCACGCCGTCGTGCTGCCGGAACTCATCTACTACTTCGCCCGTCTTGCTGGATCGAGAAGGCGAGGACGTCATCGAGCTGAACGTGTGCAGAACTCGGAGGTGCCGTGCGTTCGGTACTTGGATCGGTCGGATCGTGATTACGTACGACTACATCAACCGCGTTGATAAACGCTTCCGCTTAGCGATCTTCAAGGGTATGAAGATACACTCCTCCTCTCGTTGCTACGCATCACCATGATCTTGTGTGTGCGTAGGAAAATTTTGAAATTACTACGTTCCCTAACAAAAGGGTCGTTACTAAAACCTCCCCCTTTAGTCCCGGTCTCTGTTCAAGAATTCATCCGATTAACCAGTTAACTTGCCGATTAATCCCTACTCATTGGGTCACCGAGTAGCCGGTTAACTGATTAATCGCCCGAGTAATTGATTAAATGGCCGATTAACTTGCCGATTAGCCTATTAATCCCCTACTCGTCAGCCAACCGAGCAGTTACCAGATAACGATTTCCTCAACAATGGTCCCGGTTCTTACACGAACCGGGACTAAAGGCCGTCCATGTGGCCGCTGCCTGGAGGTCCACCTTTAGTGAAATTTTATGATTTTTTTTGAATTTTTTTTTGAATTTTTTTCTTGATTTTCAAATTTCTGAATTATTTTAACCTATAATCTCTAATCACCTCTCCCTCATCGCTGCTCAATTTAACCTCTAATCTCTAATCACCCCTCATCATTCCAAATCAACTAACTTCCCAGACGGTGACCCATCCTCTTACTACTCCAGCCTGAGCACGCTTAACTTCCAGGTTCTATTCTCCCTCGTTTCCAAGTCTGCACTTGTTGTTTTCCTGACAATAGTAAAATGTCAATCCTATTAACCCTCAGGAATTTTGCTTGAGCATGAAGTCAAACATTTCACTGTTTGAGTTTGAAACTATTGTTCTAAAAAACAATAATTATTTAGTAACACTAATATTTCTTGAATAAGTAGTTTGACCATAATTTGACCATAGTTTGACCACAGTTTGACCAGATTTGACCAAAATTTGAAAAAACTGAAATAATTATTTAGTAACACTAATATTTATTGAATAAGTAGTTTGACCATTGTTTGACCACAGTTTGTCCACAGTTTGACCAGATTTGACCAAAATGCAAAAAAACTAAAATAATTATTAAGTAACACTAATATTCTTGAATAATTATTTAGTGACACTAATACTTCTTGAATAAGTAGTTTGACCATAGTTTGACCAGATTTAAAAAAAATAAAAAAAATAAAAAAACTGAAATTTGAGCATAACTTTTTTCCTTTTAGAATTTGAGGATTCTAAAAATTTGCAAACAGGCCATGGGCTGTCAAAATCGGATGCAGATTTTCATTCTGAACATTTTGATATATTATACGTTTTTTTCTGACATAGTATGCAAAAGTTATAGCCATTTTACATTTTCCCTACACTTTTTGCAAAACATGTCCAAATTTAAGTTTTTAAATTTTCCTAACTAGTAGATGTAGTAACATAAGTACATCTCGAAGGATTTTAATTTTTGAAGTTTTTATCATTTTCTTTTGCTTTTTACAAAACTAAAAAGGCGATCCGGGGAGGGGTAGAGTTTGAAAATGGGACCTTTGGTACCGGTTCGTGCCACGAACCGATACTAATGCCTCAAACCCCATTAGTACCGGTTCGTGGCATGAACCGGTACTAAAGGTTAGACCCATTGGTCCCGGTTCGTCCCACCAACCGGGACCAATGGTAGTGGGCCAGGAGCGAGGCCCACTGATCCCGGTTCGTCCCACCAACCGGGACCAAAAGATCCAGACAAACCGGGACCAATGGCCCACGTGGCCCGGCCGGCTCCGGGGCTCACGAACCGGGTCCAATGCCACCATGGGTCCCGGTTCTGGACTGAACCGGGACTAATGGCCTGACCCGGCCTGGACCTTTGCCCCCTTTTCTACTAGTGAAACTATATAATCAAATTGAAAAACGTGGGTGGTTGGGATATAACTCTAGTGTGGGTTGGTTCAAAAGATGGTATACTACTTTTTGACTACAAACATACCCACTAGTCACTTTGTTGTGGGGCCTCCTCACTAGTTGTCTCACACGTCAGAGAGAAGGTAGTATGATGTACATGTGTCACACAATGCATATGATGTACATGTGTCACACAATGCATAGTATGGCAATTGATACTTCGTATCTCATATGTGTACGTGCACACATGGCGTGCATGCATTTCCCCCTGTAGAATCCTGTTCCGCTAAAAAATCCTCTCTCAAAGTTGATAGCTATTCAAATCATCTGGAAGAAGAACTGGCTGCATCGATGGCCAAAAAGACAGATGAGCTAGCTCATTGTTTATTCTTAACTCCGCGGATATTCAACCTCCTCAGGATAGCAATGAGATGTATAAAACGGGAAAACAGGGAAGACCAATTGGACTTGATGTTTACCTCCTCAGGATAGCAATGAGGTGTATAAAACGGGAAAACAGGGAAGACCAATTGGTCTTGATGTTTTATTTTATGAAAATAATGGAAACAACTTCACTCCTGTATGAATCCCAAGGGCATTCTCATTGGCTTTTTAATCTCGATTTCACACAATTAACATCCATAGGTCCCTTTACTAAACACCTGGAACTAAGGGACAATTAACATCATTTGTTGAAGACCATCATACTCTATGTTAGGAAGATACTTCAAGAATTTTCATTATTAATTTATGCATTTATATATATCTGAATTAAACCAACATTAAATTCTTCGATCTTGTGAAAACAATAATGGACATGATATACTGTTGTCGCATAGGGTATGATGAGGGCTATGAACCTTCAAAAATTAAATAGTTGGGGGAGTAAATGAGTCAAATTTTTGCATTGTTGATTGAAGAATGGTAAATTGTTTATTTTCTTATTTTTCTTATAGAAAACAACTGTAGCCTAGCATGTGACTTGACTTCCAAAATCCACGGCTTGTAGTCAATAGAATACATTGCCTAGAAGTGTGGCAGGGCCGTCTATGTACCATTCGGAGGTACACTGATAGAATCATTTACACTGCTGGATTTCTCAAACCTAGTTGGTTCTACATTGATCCGTGAGCATTTGTTTTTTTTAACAAACCAGCCAAGAGAGTAGTCGATTATATTAAAAAAGAGAAGTAAATCTAGACTCAGCAACGAATGAGCGCCCTCCTGTAGAAAGGGCACAACACAATAAAGAGAGACCACAATTGCACATGAGGTGCACAAGACGTGGCTTCCACAACACTATCTCCCTGCAATAACCTGATGTGCTAGACACAAAAATATTCACTGCAAACGCAGACCAAACTCAAACCATGTCAACAATCTATCTGTTTTAATTTGCTTCTTTGGACTGAAGCTTTCTTCAACTCCGCTGGGGACGGGGGCCATCCTCCCGGTCCGATCTGATGATCTGTTGCCGAATCTTCACTCCTGCGTGAGTGCGTGCCTGCTCGCTTGTGAGCCTTGTGAACTTGGTGTTGCTGCTGGTTTTCCTTTTGAGCGTCAGTTGGCTGGTCTGCTACTTATGGCTTTAGCTTGGTGTTGGGTGTCACCGGGTTTTCGCCTCACAACGGGCTGCTCGATGACGAGTGCTCGTGGTGGGTTTCCCAATGATGCTTTGAACTCGCGTTCCCCTTTCTAGTTTCCTTAAGTATGTTAGTCAGTCTAAGTCAGTTTGGGTTGGAGGTTGTGTGGTGATCTGAATTATGTATTTCCGTTGTGATGAGTAATGGAAAGGGGTTGCGCCCGGTTCAAAAAAAAAAACTGGGCCTATACCCCTTGCGCACCGTTCCTGGATGAGAAGGAAAATGGCACAACGAGCCCAGATGCGTGAAACAACATCACCGTGAAGTCATTTAGAAGGACATTCTCCAACAAAAATGACCTATCTAGAGCAAGGACGACGATGGCGGCGACGGCGACGAAGGAGAGCCCGGCGGTATGGCGTCGGTCATCGACCTCACCAGCGCCAGCGACGACGAGTAGTCTAGTTTTAGGGTTTTTTTATTGAAATTTCGGTCTAAGTTATTTAAATAGCGGTCTAAGTTTTAGTGCTCGGTTATGTTTAGGGTTATGTAAAATAATTTGAATTATGAATGAACCTTGAATGGTTTATCTGGAAAAAAAATCAGTATGTTTAATTTGATGTTAGTCATGCAACTTCAAGAAATAAACGGAAACATGAATTTCAACGGTACGAGACGATAATCGACACACAAATTGTAGAAAAATCAGTCGCAAAACGCATGCATGGGGCCTTCCCTCATACCCGAAGGGTCTTCGGAGAACTTGTGAAGCATGCACAACAAAAACATATTGCGTCACGTCCGGGGTGTGGTATGTGGTGTTTTCACCTAAAAATTATAAAAATTATTAAAGCGATAAAAAAGCCAAAAAACTTTTCATGCATCCTACTGATGATGTTGGAACACTATAAAAAAATGTGGGTACATTTGAAGGCTGTCGGAAAAAAACTCCTTTCGGACGGAGCCTTCGGTCCTACCCGAACTGTCTCTGGAGAAGGAGGCCAATTTTTCGACGTATTCGGAATGACCTCAACTTTTGCAAGTGAGTTGGTATGCCCACCCACACAGTCAATACAATATTTGAACGTATTTGGACATGAAAAACATGTTGTGTCACGTCCGGGAGTGTGGTATGTGGTGTTTTCACCGAAAAAATTATAGAAAATTCATAAAGTAAAAAAAACAGAAAACTTGTCATGCATCCTAGTGATGATGGTGGAACACTATGGAAAAAATTTGAGTTAATTTCAAGGATGTCGAAAAAAATTTGAGTTGGTATGGTCACCCTGACATTCAATCCAAGAATTGAACGTATTTGAACACCAAAAACTTGTTGTGTCACATCCGGGGTGTGCTATGTGCTGTTTTGACCTAAAAATTTATAAAACATTCATAAAGCGATAAAAATTATTTAAAACTTGGCATGCATCCTAGTGATGATGGTGGAACACTATAAAAAAAATTATAGAAGGCAAAAAAATAGTGATGCAAAAACAAATAAGCCCACCTGTGCTTGCACGCCGCAACTGCGCTTAATCGGTCCGGCCCGATCAAGCCAGGTGGCAAAAGGGCCGGCCTTTCGGCCCAGCTACGGCCTGCAGCACAGGCCAACGAGACAGTGGCGGGGCAGGGCAGGAATCAGGGGAGTTCGAAACGGTGGTGGGAGCTTGGTATATAAGCCGGTCGCGGCGTCGTTCGGCGGGCGAGGTGGGACTAAACTTTTGTCCTCTCCCCCGCACCGTGCGCACACTCAATGGGCCGGCCCAGGCGCGCCGCCGCGCACAGTCACTGGGCCGTCGCGCACAGTTAAGACTTTTGTTTTGTTTAAAAAAATAGTATTAAGTTTTTTAGTTATTTATGCCTGGCTTATAGTATAAAGAAATTCTATAATTAATAAAAATTCATACGTAATATAGAATTGTTAACTATATTTATTATAATAATAATGAGTTGTTTATTAAAATTTATACGAAAAACTAATGAGTTTTTTATAATTAATTGCTAAAACAATAATGAGTTTTCTGATAATTAATTGATAATGAGTTTTTTTGTAATGAATATTTTAATCAGTTATTTGTGTAGACTAGTAATTACATTTTTAATATTTATGTAATGTTAATTAATGTCTAAAAAATATTTAAAATATATGCAAAGTTTAGTACTGTAATGTGTTGCATTAACGGCTAAATGTGTTTACATAATAATAATGCGTTGTTTTTTTAATTTAAAAGTAAGAATAATGAGTTTTTTATTACAATTTATAGGTAAAAATAATCAGTATATGTTTAATTTTTTATGAGTTTTGTGTTAATGCCTAACATTTTGCAGCTTATTAAAAAATATTAATTAGTTTATTGATATAGCTAATAATTTGGAAACGACCGTTCATAAAAAACTCTACTTCACATAGAATTTATTAAGTAGTTAAATTAAAAACACTACTTAATACAGAATTTATTAAGTAATTATATTAAAAAGAGTACTTAATATGGAATTTATTTCGTGTTGACATTATACATATGAAAAATTTACAATTGTTATTTCTGCGCGAATTGACGAGCTGATATTAAAAAATAAGATAGTAATAATGTCAGTTGACTTTAGTTAAAGTCATATGACATTATTACTACCTTATCTAATAAATATCTCAAAGGCGGCTATATAAGCCAGTCCTGGCATCCCTCGGCGCGCGAGGTGGGACGAAAAAAGCGCCCCTTCCACCTCCCCCCGCGCCGTGAATCGTAGAAGCAAAACAAATGATGACAAAAAATAAGCCCACCTATGCTTGCAAGCCGCAACTGCGCTTAATCGGTCCGGCCCAATCAAGCCGGGTGGCGAAAGGGCCGGCCTTTCGGCCCAGCGACGGCCTGCAGCACAGGCAACGGGGCAGTGGCGGGACGGGGCGGGAATCAAAGGAGTTCGAAACGGTGGTGGGAGGTTGGTATATAAGCCGGTCGCGGTATCGTTCGGCGGGCGAGGTGGGACTAAACTTTTGTCCTCACCTCCGCCGACCCTGCCCCCGCACCGCGCGCACACTCAATGGGCCGGCCCAGGCGCGCCGTCGCGCACAGTCAAGACTTTTGTTTTGTTTTAAAAAAATAGTATTAAGTTTTTTAGTTATTTATGCTTGGCTTATAGTATAAAGAAATTCTATAATTAATAAAAATCCATACGTAATATATAATTGTTAACTATATTTATTATAATAATAATGAGTTGTTTATTAAAATTTATACAAAAACAAATGAGTTTTTTTATAATTAATAGCTAAAACAGTAATGAGTTTTCTGGTAATTAATTGATAATGAGTTTATTTGTAATGAATATTTTAATCAGTTATTTGTGTCAATTAGTAATTACATTTTTAATATTTATGTAATGTTAATTAATGTCTAAAAAATATTTAAAATATATGCAAAGTTTAGTATTGTAATGTGTTGTATTAACGGCTAAATGTGTTTACATAATAATAATGCGTTGTTTTTTTTAATTTATAAGTAAGAATAATGAGGTTTTTGTAATGTGTTTTCGGTGCGTTTCACGGAGAAAACCATAGGAAATTTATACGGTGCCGCAAAATTATGAAAACTTGCACGCATGATGGCCCTGGCGGTGAGTGCGTGCGGAAAAAGTTAGGGTCCATCGGCTGAGTCAGAAAAGAGAACACAGTACGGGGCTGACATCGTTCATATCCGATCAGTGCCGGTTGCATGGGTGGTACGAGGTGGCACGCACGAAACGTTACGCAAATTTGGGATGCAGTGGGCATGCCCATCTTAGGGTCCCACGCAAAAGTTGAACGAATTCAGACACTAAACGCACGTTGCGTCATGCCCGGTCAGTGTTTTCGGTGCGTTTCACGGAGAAAACCATTTGAAATTCATACGG
>NC_041385.1:710275191-710276093 GCF_002162155.2 Triticum dicoccoides
AGAGAAAGTAGTACGGGGCTCACATCGTTCATATCTGATCAGTGCCGGTTGCATGGGTGGTACGAGGTGGCACACACGAAACGTCACCCAAATTTGGGATGCAGTGGGCATGCCCATCTTAGGGCCCCACGTAAAAGTTGAACGAATTCGGACACCAAACGCACGTTGCGTCACGTCCGGTCAGTGTTTTCGGTACGTTTCATGGAGAAAACCATTGGAAAATTATATGGTGCCAGAAAATTATGAAAACTTGCAGGCATGATGGCCCTGGCGATGAGTGCGTGTGGAAAAAGTTAGGGGTCCACCGGCTGAGTCAGAAAAGAAAACCATAGGAAATTCAAACCATCGAAAAATTATGAATGTTAAATTAAAAAATGCATTAATATTTTCTGTCGTTAAAAAAACATCGGAGATAATGGCTCTCTTTTTGAAGATAATGCATGATCCATGTGAACCTTCACAAGCTCTGAGCAGGTGAAGACTCACATCGATCCTGCATATCCTCCAAATAGAGTCCCACAAACTGAGATGTTTGTGCATTGACAAAAAGAAAATTATATAAAGGAGTGAACGGCGTGCCGGCTTAGCGATGTGGTATTAAACTGAAATGTCAAAGTAGAATGCATGTTTTTAATAAATGCATCATGGGCCAGCCGGCGGTAGTTATACGGGACAGGCGAAGTGGCCCACTATGGCGGGACCATGTATATGACGCCGTACGTGCGTACATGGCATGGAAACCACGCCGCCATTACCTCCCCCCAGGACCGCCTAACCCCGCCGCCTCCACGCACGCCCTCCCCCCGATCCGACGGTCACACCGCCGTGGCCGTCCCAACTCCCGTCCCTGCCGGCCTGACGGCGGCCGTACAGTCCGGCATCTGCGCGCGCGACTTGGATCT
>NC_041385.1:710276189-710321534 GCF_002162155.2 Triticum dicoccoides
ATGGCCTTGGCGATGAGTGCGTGTGGAAAAAGTTAGGGGTCCAGTGGCTGAGTCAGAAAAGAGAACACAGTACGGGGCTGACATCGTTCATATCCGAGCAGTGCCGGTTGCATGGGTGGTACGAGGTGGCACGCACGAAATGTCACCCAAATTTGGGATGCAGTGGGCATGCCCATCTTAGGGCCCCACGCAAAAGTTAAGTGAATTTGGACACCAAACGCATGTTGCGTCACGCCCGGTCAGTGTTTTCGGTGCGTTTCACAAAGAAAACCATTGGAAATTCATACGGTGCCGGAAAATTATGAAAACTTGCAGGCATGATGGCCCTGGCGATGAGTGCGTGCGAAAGAAGTTAGGGGTCCACCGCCGAGTCAGAAAAGAAAACCATAGGAAATTCAAACCATAGGAAAATTATGAATGTTGCATTACAAAATGCATTAATATTTTCTGGCGTTAAAGAAACATCGGAGATAATGGCTCTCTTTTTGAAGAAAATGCATGATCATGTGAACCTTCACCAACTCTGAGCAGGTGAAGACTCACATTGATCCTGCATATCCTCCAAATGGAGTCCCACAAACTGAGATGTTTGTGCATTGACAAAAAGAAAATTATATAAAGGAGTGAACGGCGCGCCGGCTTAGCGATGTGGTATTAAACTGAAATGTTAAAGTAGAATGCATGTTTTTAATAAATGCATCGTGGGCCAGCCGACGGTAGTTATACGGGACGGGCGAAGTGGCCCACTATGGCGTGACCACGTATATGACGCCGTACGTGCGTGCATGGCATGGAAACCACGCCGCCATTACCTCGCCCCAGGACCGCCTAACCCCGCCGCCTCCACGCACGCCCTCCCCCCGATCCGACAGTCACACCGCCGTGGCCGTCCCAACTCCCGTCCCGGCGGGCCTGACGGCGGCCATACAGTCCGGCATCTGCGCGCGCGACTTGGATCTCAGTCCCGGCCGTGCCGTCTCGGCAAAGTCGCCCGCACCCTAAACCCTAGGACGGGCCGTCGGCCAGTGCGCTAGTGTGGGAAGAGGGCGCGCGGCTGCGACGACTAACCCACAATGGGTGGGGTTAGGCAACGTGGGCTGCTGGTGCACGTCGAGACGCCGGTAGGTATGGTATTAAACCATCACTTGTGTAATGTTTTTTGAATCTCGTAACTAGTTAGGTAACTGTCATCTTATTTAGAATGCAAGAATTGGGAGATGTGTACTGCTCGGTTGAGAAGTGGTGCGAATTGGTTGGAAAATTCACACCCAGACAGCGCATGATGCTACGTGGCACAAATTTGGACAGTACAGAATTCCTTCAGTGAAAATGAGGAAAAGTTTATTGGAATTTATGATTACAACGTATGATAGTAGTAGAAAGCGATTTATTATTCGGCCAAATACTGACGTCATCAGTGTGCTTAATGAAGATGTTTATGACATATTCGGGCTATGTAACGAGGGTGATGATGTCAGTGGCATGATAGCAACTGTACAACTAGATGCCAAAAAAATTGTTCCGAATCGGTTTCTAGACAAAAGAACAGGCCTAATCCTCATCGATGAGTTGATAAAAAATATTGTTGATACTCAGTCATATGATGATGATTTTGTGAGAAGGGTCGTACTGGTTCCTTTGGATACAGTCTTAGCACCACAATCCACCAAGTTTGTTCCTTATCGTTATTACAAAATGGTGGAGGACGTGAACGCTATCAAGTCATACAATTGAAATGATTTCATGTTGGGGGTGTGCATGGATGCTATTAAGAAATCGGTCGAAGATCTTGAAAAATTCAAGTGGCCTATCGGGAACTTGGCTCTTCTTCAGGTACAAGTCATTTCGTAATAGTTGTATGTACATATAATTTTTATGTGATCTATGTGTCTGACTAGTTGTGTTTACTATCATGCAGTATATATACTGGGAAAAAGTTGAGCCAATTGGTGTGGATACATTTGATCCTTTGTCTCGTGAATACCCACTAATGCTTAACTGGCCAGAAACGGAAGGGAAAAAGCGAGACGACTATGACAACATGCACGGGCGTGGCACCGGCAATGTGAGTCAATAAGTATAGTCCTTATTGGTTGCACGTAGTAATTAAGTATATTTGTTATTTAATTTATTTTTTTGTTTGTTGTACAGATTGAAAACTGTGTTAGCGAAGAGTACAGACGTGCTAAGGTAGCACGTGAAGGGACTGTCCCAGAGGAAGAAACGAAGAAACCTAAACGGAAAGGTGGTGGCAAGAGTAGAAAGCCAAGCACGTCCGCGGTTTCATCGAACACGACTTATAGTATGGATCGTGTGATGACATACATAAAGCTGCTTCACAAGGAGGTTCTCAATATACCCGAAAGATGTGCACAGATAATTTAGAAGTTGTATTGAACATGTTTTAATTGTTCAACTACTTATCGTGTTTCATTTGTGTTTGTAGATGGTAATGGAAAGGTTGAACACGGATGATGTGCTGTACAAACCCAATAAGAGGGACAACAATGACGAATTTGATAATGTAGGTGAAGGAGTTGGGATGGAGAATGGCCAGTATAAGTCATCAAAATATCGGCCAGATTTTGATTCACCTACCGATGTAAAGATAGGAACATCTTTCACGGGTATCAATGATACATCCGTGCCCGTTGATGACACGGGTGCTCCGGCGACGACACCGGGTAAAGGTGAAGCTACTGATCCTTTCATTATAGACGATAATGGAAACTCTCCATCTTCGGCATCAACTGTACGTACAAAAGACTTTCCGTCTATGTCCCGAACCCCGCAGAATGCTGATATTTCTGGTGAGTCTATGGATGCTTTGTCACCAACAAAGTCCAAAGACACGTTCGAGAGTTACCCGGCAGAGAGCAACATAGATAATGGTGAAGGAAGTCAGGAAAATGATGGTAAGCGCAAAAGAAAAAAGTCGAAATATTGCCAACCCCCTACGACATTCTCATTACCCGCAAGAAACGTGTTAAAAAAAGTAAGTCAAGTACTACTTTATAATTCATTCATGTGTTATGTAAATTTTTTATTATTTTTAATAACTGCAGCTGCATTGTTTTAGATCTGTTTGCATCGTCATCACATTCAATTCTAGCAAGTTCTATTAATATGACTCCAGATCACATAGAGGCAGCCAGAGTTTTTGTTGAGACTCTCCCATCGACAAAGAAGCATGCACACCGAACCGTGGTCGATGTGCCGCCACCAGATGGGGACATATGCACGCCAGCTATGCTTCACGATGTCCTCACGTTTAAATGGTTGAATGGCGCTGTAAGTATGAGTTTGGTTTTAACAAAACTCTCATTTGTACTTCACAACTTGATAGAAATTTTTTGTTTATGTATGCAGAACATAAATGCATATTGTAAACACCTACAACACCGTGATTTTTCTGATCGTTACATATCAACAACGTGGTTCCCCAAATTTATGTTGAGTAGGGCAAGGGGAAAGACCAAGTCAGTAAATGATTTAGACTCAGAACATGTTACAAAGAAAACAAAAGTCATCGCAAGAGTAATGGATCAGTATTTTAGACAGGACAAGGTATTGCTTTCATATTTATTTGTTTTTATTACTCATTACTATTTAATTGAACTAACGTCATTTGGTTACTATGTAGGCATATTTTCCTATGCATGTTAATGATAATTATTGGATAACCATAGTGATGCACACCGTCAAGGAGGAGTTTCAAGTTCTTGACTCAAATTCTAAAGGCTCAATTTGTCAAAGAATTCGCAATATGATTGCCACCCTGGTACGTTATTATTTCCACACTCGTATTCCGAAAAATATTGAGTCATACATTAAATTCTGGTTTTGTTAATTTGTTTCAGAGAGCTGAAACTTCTAAGGATATTATGGAGGCCAACTCAACTCTTGAATCAAAAAAAATTCCAGATGTCTCATCGTGGCCAATTAATGAGTATAAAATGCCGAGACAAAAAGATGGGTAAGCTAAATGAGTACAAGCAAGTGCATGCTATATCGTAAGCTGATCACACATGTTTATTGCAGAGTGTCTTGTGGACTTTTTGTGATGTGGTGCATAAAATACTGGAACGGAGATTGCTGGACACATGAATTTGACCAGGAAGAGATTAATGAGTCAAGGCCACTTATTGTCGCGGAAATCATTTTTTCAGAGGCGAACAAATTAGAGAAGGTCAAGATGAAAATTGTTAAAATCATGGAGAAGGAATAGGTATTAGCATCGGTAGGGTTTTAGTCCCGTAGAAGGTTTCCCTACCGTTGTTGGATACTTTGATCGATTGTAATGCGACATGGCACTGGGACAGATTTCGACAATTTTTCACGTTTTATTTATCGCTTTCATGTGAGACTAAACATTTAAATGCGTGTGGGCAAGTAATATTATTCCTGTCCTAAAATGTATCAGTTTGCGGCTGCGATGTTATATGTACTTTTGTTGTTTCAACTCACGGCGGTCATTTATTTAATAAAAAATATCCCCGCCGTCCTGACTTGGCGCGATGTGGACAAAACCTGCACAATTTCCCACGTCGATTCTGGTGGCAGCAGCGGCGCTGGAATTGACTAATATTCCAGCCCAGCCCGCGCGGTTGCCGACAGCCGAGGCAGTGGCAGGCCCGCGCACTCTAGCTAGTGCAGGCTGGCGCGATTCATCATGCCCCACGCGCGGGTCTGCTGGCCCAGCAGCCGACCGACCGACAACCGCGCGCCCGGTGGCACACGTCTCGTCCCGCCCCACCTAGCGGGCACATGCAACGACCCCGAGGGGGAATATGGCGATCTGTCGGGTCATAAACGATGCGCGTCGGGCGCGTGGGCTGATCCTCTCCATGTGCGGATGGGGACACTAGCGCGTTGTGCCGACTAGGTTTTGTCCCACCTCGCCTGCGGAGAGACGCGCTGACCGGTTTATATACCCGCGTCGTCGCCTTCTCACAAGCTCGCTAGAGAACACTAATGAATGCCCTGTTGTACGCCGTGGCCTCCCCGCTCGGCGGCCGAAAGGCCTCCCAGGAAGGCGTTGTAGTACACTGTCCGTGTGCCCGCCCGGCCACGGCATGGCCTTTTTTTCAAATATTTTTTTCACATACATTAAATTTTACAAATGTTAATCAGTTGACAAATTCATGTTTCAGACATAATAATAAAAATCGCATGTCTCATAACATCGAACAAGGTGGCATAAAGATTAACTCAAAGTGCCATGTCTCTTATGCTTAAACAAATAAACTGAAAGTGCCAGTGCCTTCCATCGAACAAGCTGGCTTAAAGAATAAACTTAAAGTGTCATGTCTCTTATCCTTAAACAAATAAACTAAAATTGCCACTGCCTTCAATTGATTATGAATACTTCATCTTTATGCCCGGTTCCTACATAATAAATTATAAACAACTCATCAGACAATTGTAAAGAGAGAAACAAAAAATAATTAAAATAATGTAAAACTTACTTTTCATTCTCAGGGCACGTTTGTCGTCTATGCCCCTCTTTCTTACAAATGCCACATAGAGGATCGGGTTTTTTCTCAGAAAATGATTTTGGTCTTCCATTTTTTGTAACATTTGGATCTTTCTTTTCTCGCCCCGTCGTGCTCTGTTTAGGGGCGCCCTTCGTGGAAACTTTCACGGGATCACCTATGACATCAACATGCTGTTCGGGCTGACGTGGCTCTTTATGCACATTTCTTCTACTACCAACAACATCATTTTCAGGGACCTTTTTCTTCGCTATTATATTATGCAGACACTGCATCAACTCATCAAAAACGAATGGATCATTTGAAGCAACATGAAAAGCTTCAGCTCCTGTTACACTGAGTTGACTATAGCGAGCACGTTGCTCTTCCCCTGTCCAACACCAGCCAAACATGTCACTCTTCCGCTGTGCAAACAACCCACCTCTCGCAACTTTCGACATCCTCTTAAGGATGCAACACTTAGGTTTTTTAAATATTTTCAGATGAACCAACACATACGGAATGTGTTTGCAAGGCAATCCTTTCCGAAGCATTCGTCCACAACTGCAGTCTATCGTATTCTCAGAGTTTTCAGCTCGATAATTCACGCTGAACTGAAATATGCGGTTATTTCTCCATGACACGATGAAGGTGTGGCAGTCAACTCCCACTAGCGTCTCAAAAATCTCAAGCTCTCCCATCTTCTATAGATCTTGATGAAGAATATAAAAATTGGAATGAGTGAATACTTCGGCAGCATGCTTCTCAATATCCTTATATTCTATGACTGATGGTGGCAAACACTGATTTGAAACACAGTCATCGTGCGCCTCGTTCTCACGTAGTCGAACTATGCAATTCTCATAATGCACAACTAGGTCAACAATAGGCATACCGCCATCCAGGTGAAGGTGAAGATAAGAGTTAAGGCTTTCACTCCTCTGATTACTGCGCATACCCAGAAAAAAACCATCTGACAGATATGATGCTGCCCACAGACTCCTCTTCCTGTACATCCTACTCAGCCACTCTTCTGTTTTATCAGTCTTCCATTTACGGACGAAAGCATGCCATCTCACCTCAAAGTTAGTTGGAGAGGTGGAGTAGTACAAGAGTGACTTGAACTCATTTAGCAATTTTTAATTAAGGTGCTTCTGCATGTTTTTTTCCACGTACCATGAGCAGAGACGGTGCAACACATCAACCAAAACCAACCAAATAGCTCGTATCATTGCAGCGTCTCCATCTGTGATGATTGACCTTGGCTTTTTCTGACAATTGGCCTTCAGGAATGTCTGGAGCAGCCACACGTACGTCGCTTCGGTCTCGTCGGACACAATGGCACAACCGAAAACTGTGGTGCAACGGTGGTTATTTACACCAACAAAGGGGATGAACGACATACCATATCTGTTCATCTTATATGTGTTGTCGAACATAGTCACATCTCCATACAACTGATAGTCCCGCCGCGACTGTACATCGCACCAAAACATGCTCTTCAAACGACCCTCCTTATCGAGCACATACTCAAAGAAAAAGTCTGGATCCTTCTCCTTTCTGCTCCTCATAATACCGATTGCTGTGTTAGCAACACCCTTCGCAATCAACTTCATTTTTTCTCGGCAACATAGGTTGTACACGTCTCGTCTCAGAAACCCACACTTATTATACGAGCCATTCCTGCTAATGAAGTTGTCGACGATGATATGCTTTCTGATCTCAGCTCCTTCCATCACCAAGATCTCAGCTATCTGGTGATCTCCCATCACTCGATGTGACCGCAGAAATACCACCTCATCTGGTCTAGCCAACAAATGGTTGTGATCATCCATAAAAGCTGCCACGAACCAAACTCCACGTCCTTTGTCCAACTTCACGACTAAATGTGCGCCACACTCGCAACGAGTCTCAGGTCTTAGCCTGCGGGTACGGCCCTCTGGGTTTAAAAATTTACTGAGATGTTTTCCTGCCCTCGAGCAAACGTATCGCCTATACCGAACAGTGGTTGAAAGTCCTTTTCTTCATTTCACCTTATCTTTTTTGATACTGAATCCACGGTCTTTGGCGTAGTTATTATAGAACATGTAGGCCTCCCATTGTGATGCAAATGTCATACCCATAACCTACAACTGTGTCTCCAGCGCACATTGCTGGATTTCAGCTTCCTCAATGTCCATATTAGATCCATCCTCATGCTCATATCCATCATCACCACCCCAACCATCAAAGTTATCCTATAATATTCCACATAAGCAAGTGTAAGTTGTCATTAACAAGTTTTATTATTCAATGACATCTTAAATTTTGGACCGAACCTGGCTTATGTTATTCGCGAAAGATTCAACACCATGATTTGCCTCGTTCTGGACGTCAATATCCTCTTGCACATAAAAAAATCATATGCACATGTAAGTACCATATGGTTCTTCATCCGACGAAAAGAATGTACACGTCACTTACGTTTTCACTACAAGCACCCTCCTCATTCTTTTGAAAATCCTCCTCAGGTAAATTATCGTACGACGACCAGGATTCATTGTCGCTGCTATCATCATCATTTTTACTATCATCACCATTAGTACGATCAACATTATCGCTACCATCCCACTCACTCGTGTCCAAAAACAGATCCGTAAATCCAGTTTCTTTATCCATTGAATGATCTCACAACCAACACTGCAATATTATAATAAAAATTGATCTATTAATTTTAAATCAAATTAAATGTACTACGATCATACAGATGAGAACTTCTTATCTAACAAGTGATTGCACATAATTATTTACAGATACAATTTTTTTTGACAAACTAGACGGCTTACATGGCATGCACGTGCACTTCGGCCGGCCTGGCGTGGCTGCAGACGGCGAGGACGTTCTCGGAGAGGTTGATCACGGAGTTGCGGGTGGCGACGGCGTCCACGTAGGCCACGTCACCACGAAGACCTGCACGGAGGCGACATCACGTACGGCGGGCGACTCCAACAATGTCCGCGCCGGCCAGATCCCGGGTGAAGACGGGGAGAATGGTCGGCGATCGGCGGGGAAAGGCGGCGATCGGCCGGACGGGTAGACATTGGAATTGGCAGCGTGATCACGGCTAGATCGGCGGGGAAAGGCGGCGATCGGCGGGTAAGGGCGGCGATTGGCGGGGCGGGGCAACATTGGAATGGGCCGCGTAATCAACGCAGGTCATTGGTAAAAAAATTCGCGCGACGGGGAGAGGGTAGATGCGAGCCGGCCGTATCGGCTCGAGCCGTGCGCTCGGCTCTACCCGTATGGGCACTTTTAACAAATGTGAATGGTCTCTCCATAATACATATGCTCAACCATCCGATTATTACATATAGTTTCAGCCTCCAACTGATTTAAAAGAACCAATAAATGGCCCAAATAAAACACACATTGTTCATGAGCATTGAGAAAAAACTAAGCACAAATTCTTCTATTAGACACCTACCCAAGGTTTGCGAAGATGTCCATGATCGTTGTCTCCAAGATATGACATGCCCATCCCATTCTTGTACTGTTCTCCTCGTTTTCCGCAACAACGCCCACGGCCTGGTCCACTGTGTTCCCGTGAAGATCACCTACACACATGGATTTTTTCAAAAAAAATGGTAAAAAACAATATCATTTCAAGTTGGCCAAATAGCCCAATAGTATAAGGTACGTGCCCCAACCAGAACTTGGGTTCTCATTTGTCCTTTAATGTTATTAGCCTAATGCTACATTCTCTATTTGTCTTCAACTGTTCATATAGAACTAGCTAACTAATTCCTTTTTTATAGATCGAACTAGCAAATCTATGCATGAAACATGTGAACTTCTTAGTGTAGAAAAATGTTCAGGCCCCTTATAATTTTGGTTTGTGTTCGCTACTGATCTGGAGCCGGCCGGGTGAAAAGGGACTGTTAAAAGTAGGTGTTATTTGTAGTTTTGTACTATCATGATTGGAGATGAATAGATTGAAAATTTCTCATGCAAAAAAAAGTAGTGGAGGCAGGATCTTATTCACAGTAATCAACATATTGCTGGTTCTATACGAGAGCTAAAGATTAATAACGATAAATATTAAAACAAAAGTAGTAGTTACACTATAGTGACCGTGATGTGTATCACATAATGAGCTAGAAAATAAATTTTGCATCACATATACATACTTTATACTCTACTACCTCCGTCCGGGTTTATTGGTCCCCATTGTATTTCATGCTAAATTTTGACCATAGATTAAACTAACAAAATGTTCACGCATGTCACCAAACATTATATTTTTGAAAACTATGTTCAAATACAAATCCAATAAAATAATTTTTCTTGACATGCATTAATATTTTGTTAGTTAAATCTTTAGTCAAAATTTGGCACAAACTACAAAGGAGACTTATAAACCAGGACGGAGGTAGTATTACTGTATATACAAAGTATAGCATCCTAATCAATGTTCTTTTGCCAAAGATCATGGGTGTTCAACTGAATTTGGGACTGACAACCTGTAATGTTACTCGAAATTCGGTCGCAACGCTCGGTTGTGAAGTAGCAGGTGATGTAATTTTGTTCTTTGAAATCTTGTGTGTGTGTGTGTGTGTGTGTGTGTGAGAGAGAGAGAGAGAGAGAGAGTTTACTACTGGGGTCGCCGTGCTGGAACTGCTCCATGATGTCGTAGTCATGGAAGTAGAATTTGCACGCGCCGCCGTCAACCACGGCCTCAGCCTGCCTCTGGTACGGGCACAGCCTCTGCGCCTCCCGGAAGGCCAGCGCGATGCATGCGCTGCAGTCCGCGGACTCAGCGTCCGGGTGCCAGGAGCAGTAGGCCGACACCACAATCCGGTTGGGGCTCTCGCCCGCGCTTTCGCTGGATTTCGCATTCAGCTTGGCGGCAATGGTGGCGGCGAGATGGCGCAGGGTGGCCTCGTACGCGCTCCCCGGAGCGTACGTGCCCATGTCACCGCACATGTGACTGGGCGTCAGGGTCATGCTGTCGTCGGAGGCGGGCCAGCCGTCGGCCGCAGCAACTAGCGCCGGAAGGAGCTCCGGCGGTGCTAGCAGGATGAGATCGTGAGAACCGCGGCGGTGGCCATGCCATGGCCGGAGAATGAAAAGTATTGGGAGAGATAGATAGAGAATTTACTGCTGGGGCCGACGTGAACGAACTGCTCCCTGATGTCGTAGTCGTGGAAGTAAGCCTGGCACGTGCCGCCGTCGACGTCAACCACGGCCTCAGCACTCCTCTCGTACGGGCACAGCCTCTGCGCCTCCTGGAAGGCCAGCGCGATGCAAGCGCCGCAGTCCGGCGACTTGGCGTCCGGGTGCCAGCAGCAGGAGGCGTCCGCTGCGACCAGGTTGGGGCTCTCGCCGGCGAAGTTGCCGAAAGAGCACTTGCAGGATTCCCCATACCTGGAGGATTCCGCATTCGCCTTGGCAGGAATGGTGGCGACGAGATGGCGTACGTTGGCCTCGTACGCCCTGCCTGGAGGGTACTTGCCCATGTCGCCGCACGAGTGATTGGGCGTGAGGGCCAAGCCGTAGTCAGCGGCGGGCCAGCGGCTATCGGTTGCGGTGGCTAGCATCGGGAGGAGCTTTGCGAGCAGGATGAGGACGGCGGTGGTGGCCATGGCCGGAGAAAGACAGGGATTTGGGTTTGATTAACGGGAGAATGATGCTCTATATGGCGAGGTTAAACGGTACTCCGTCTCACAAGTAGTACTACTATATACTCCTATATTTTGGATTAGCTGAGCAGAGCTCTTGTCGACCATTGACTAGGAGCTACAGTTAATTGAGGTGTTCTGAGTTCTGAGTTGCAAAATATTGGTAAATTGATTGGCTCCCAAGTAACATGTTCTGAGTTGCGCAGTATTCAGTACCTACTTCAGTAGTTTATAATACGGAACTGAATATACGTTGGCATACATGACCCGATCGACGCGAATCTTTTGACTTTAGACCACTGATTTGCCTGTCCATGTGAAGATTGCGCGAAACTGAGAGTTTGAAGTTAGCTTAAGGCCCTGTTTGGATCCCTCCGGTTTTTCAAAATTGGCTTTGGAAACTGATCGAATCCAAACCGACCAGTTTTTATGTAAGATTCCAATGGCAAACAACCCTTTTTATTTTTATTTTTATTTAAGATATAGAAAGAGCTAGTTACGGAGATCCAACAAATTTCACTCATTGACCCGGATCTATCCAACGGTCTAAGTCGCTCCAATGTTTACCATTAAAGACATTTAGCACTCTTCACTAATTAATATCATGTCTAATATCAATGTTAGCATTAATCAAGTAACTATATCCTACCTCGTAATAACAAGCAAATTATATCCCTAATGTATTAATGTGTAATACAATCAAGGTTGTCAGAATCGTGATTTTATTGTACGATTCCACGACTTTACGATCCACACTAACCCCTCTAATTCTACTGTTTTAGTTAGTAGAATCTACATTTCTACAGTTCTTATAGTTAACATTCTATGATATGTGATCCTACAATCGAAACTCCAACCCAATTCATAATCGCGATTCTGACAACATTGTATACAATATCTTGCTTAATAATAACGTGCATTGCACATACACGACTGCTAGTTTTTTTTAAGAACCCAGAATGTGGTTTAGCCTAGCTTTTTTTTTTGTCACCCAAAACTCCAAAATATTCTTTAGAAAACAAGTGAATTTGCCCACATTTTCCCCTAGTCTCCTCCCTCATCTTCCCCCACACTCCTAGACTTTCGGCCACATTCTTTTTTGAACACACTCCTCCTTTGAGCCATAGTTGAGATATAAACTACTTACCAAAAATAGGATGAGCGCGCAAAGTCTCCATGCAAGCACCCTCAGATTTTTTGGAACCTTAACCTTCCAAAGCCGCCTCCAATTCTATTCCTCATCTTTTTTGTTTGATGATTCAAGCCCTGTTCTCTAAGCTTCTAACTCGACCAAATCCATCATACAAATTGTCCCGAACAATTGGGCTCCAAGAAGCTGAATTCTCGAAGCTGAGCTCGAGAGCAGTGCAAAAACTTGGAGCGAGGTTGGCCCAGCTCCACCGAAACAAAAATCTAGAGTTTGCCCGAATTACAATAGAAGTGTCATCGCCAAACATAACGATTTGTTCCCCTCTCCCTAAAAAATCCTATTGCTACACGATCCCAACACTTGGATTGGTACCAGGCCTCCCTCTCGACATCTCCCCTACTCGTCCCGAGCATCTAACCCTACACGCCATCGCGACCCTCGCTGCCATGCACGCCACCACTTCGCCCCCGGACACAGCTCCAAGCCATGGCAGATTAAGTTGTTCCAGGCCCATCCCCTCCGGATCTGATGACGCAGCCCGAAGGATGCATCGCCAAGACTAGGACCGATGCACCATCCGCACCAGCAAGACATGGCCCCAGCCCCGACGCCATTGACGTCGGTGCTCCCATCGCCGGAGTCCGGCTCATCTTGTGATCCCCCATGTCAAACCTTGAGGTGAGCTCTCTTTGCATCTTCCCTAGTCTCTGCTACATGATGCCATGGGAGTGCTACTGTTAATGGAGATGGCAAAAAGATCATATATGTGTATTTTAGATTTTTAGTACTCCTCTGTTCAAAATCATAATATGTTTTGGATATTTGAATATGGACTACGTACAAACTGAAGGAGTGAACAAACGCATCAAAGCGCGTCTATATACATCAGATTCAGAAAAAGTTAGAACAACTTATAATTGTAAATAGAGGCAGTATATTAGTAAGACCATATTGATGAGAGTGGATTTTTGGAACCCGGGTGTATTGGAGGACCTTATTTTAAATACTTTAAAAATCACATTTAAGGTTTCAAAAAATTCTGAAAAAAAATATTCTACGTGATCATATGGATGTATATTACACATGTGTAAAGTTTGGTGATGAAATAAGTAAATATGCGACCTATACAAAAATGACAAAATGGTGATTTCCAAATAGTGAATAATGGATGCACTGTTCATCTCTAAAATCATGATTTTGTCATTTTTGTGTAACTCACATGGTTACTTATTTCAACATCAAAATTTACACATGTGTAATATACATTCATATAAACATGTTGATTTGTTTTCAGAAATTTTTGAAACTTCAAAATAACTTTTTGGCGCAGTTCAAAGAATAGGGCTCCAATGCACCCCGGTTCCAAAGTGACTTTTTGCATATTGATCTATTTCTATGTGGTACTGTTAATTAGTTAGAAACATTCACATGCCATATTAGTTTCAAACTTTTTGAGGAGGACCACCCTATTTTCAAATACTAGATCTGATGCTGAATCCAGCCACCATATAAGGTCTTGGGCGGTGAGCAGCCACCGCCGAGCCGGTCTCTAGTGGCCTGGAATAGGCGGCTGCCTTAGGAGGAGAGGTTACTGTTTCTTGGCCTTCTTTCCTGCTCCCCAATCAGCCATGAAACTGACAAGTGTGACCACCCCCGGCAGCGGCAGCGGCTACCACTCATCGGCGAGCTACTTACTGGAGTTGGAAGGGGTTTGCCTCCTCCTCGACTGCTCCGTCAAACTCTCAGACCTCACAACATTCGCCCCTATGCCACTCGACACGGATTCCGGTGACACATGGGAGCTCATTTGTGTGGTGTCCTACTATTGTCGCCATTGCCAAAGAAGGTGGCGTGGATGTCATGCTCGTATCGTCCACCACGGGGATGCTTGGATCCCCTCCCTCACCCAGCTCCCAAGCTTCGCAAACACCAAGCTGACTCTCACATCCTTGCTACCCTTTGATGCATAGCACCCTAGCTTGCAAAAGTATCTTTTAGGCTGCAACTTGTGTTAGGAATTTGAACGATTATTTGTTTTTTTTTCTAGTGAAGAGGGCTTTTACATGTTTGACATGTTAATGCATGATTTTGGGCTATTCAATAGTCGATAGCTATCCAAATCATCTGGAATAAGAAGAAGCCTATTGCATGAAAAATCTGATAGTCTGAAAGGTAGATGAGCTAGTTCAATGTTTTTCTTTGAGAGAAGTGCATATTTCAACATGTTGTGGTCTAATTTACAACCCTGAACTCCAATACTCTCTACACCAGAACCGCGAACTCTTAAAAACGGCCAGGCCCTACCTCCCTTGTTGACTGGTTTTGACCCAGTTGACCATCCAGTCAGCAGGCCACGTGAGGAAAATACTAAAAAAGATTAAGGGAAATTAAAAAAATTGTAAAATAAAAAACCCAGGAAAAATACTTTGCTTTTTAAAAAAAACATAAAATTCCAAAAAAGAAAAGTTCTAAAAAAATAGAAATATTGTAAACCCAGGAAAATAATACTTAGCATTATGGGAAAGTTTCAATTTTTTGCGTAATATAATAAAAAATTAGCATCAAATTACATTTTCTGCCGAATTTATTGCCGAATTTGTTCAATTTTTTTCCGTAAAGAATAAAAAATTCTATAATGAAGAAAATAATACTAAATCTTCTGGGGAAGTTACAATTTTTTGCTTAAAATAATGGAAATTATTGAAAAATTTCATATTCGGCCTTTTTTCAGTTGTCTCAAGCATTAAATTATTGTCAAATTTCAAAAGGTTTTTGTTAAAATAATGAAAATTATCATCAAATTTCCATTTATAGAGTTTTTGAAAAAAAATTCAAAAAAAGCATTGCTTATTTTTTTGGATATTTTAAAGTTTTTATTTTTCTGGAATTTTTTTTAAAAAATACGTGGCTTGTTGACTGGATAGTCAACGGGAAGGCGAGGGTTGAATCGCCAGTTTTAAGAGTTCGGGGTCGTAATGTAGATGGTATTGATGTTCACAGTTGTAAATTAGACTAGGGCAAGAGTTTGAGGTTGAAGTATGCGGTTCTCTCTTTTTCTTTTTCTTTGGGGATAATTAAACTCCTCGGGATAGCACTAAGATGTATAAAATGGGAAAACAGGGGCATAACTATTGGACTTGATGTTTTATTTTAAGAAAACAATGAAAACAATTCCACTCCTATATGAATCCCAAAAGCGTGCTCATTGGTCTTCCTTATCTGGATTGCAGGAATTAACATCCTTAAGTCCCTTTACTGCAAAGTGGACCTTAGGAACAAGACCATCGTATTCTATGTTAGGAAAATATTTCAAGAATTTTCATTATTAATTTATTCATTTATATATCTTTCAATTATAAACTAGTTGAACTTGTGAAAACAATAATTAATATGATATATTATTGCCACATAGGGTATGATGTCAGCTATGAACCCTAAAAAGTCAAATAGTGGGGAATAAATGAGTCAAATTTTGCATTGTTGATTGAAGAATGGCACATAGCGTATGATGCGGCTATGGACATTACTAGGAGAAATGCAAAATACAAGAGGTGAACCGGCCCAATTTAAATAAGGTAGGGAGTAAAGAGTCAAAATTTTACATTGTTGGTTAAAGAATGACAAACTGCTTATTTTCTTATTTTTCTTATAGAAAACAATTGTAGCCCAGTCCTTCGTAGTGGAATAATCTAACAGGTGAGTTGACTTACAAAATCTACGATTTGTAGTCAATGGAAATATAGTGGACACAAATGGCAGGAGACCGCCTATTTACCATTCAGTCAATTACGCGGTCGGGTTTCTCAAACTCAGCTGGTACTGCATTGATCTGTGGGTATTTGGATTATTTTAACAAACTAGTCAGGAGAGTTGCTGATTATATTAAAAACAATAAGTAAGTCTATAGTCGGCAGTGGAATGAGCGTCCTCCGTCACAAGTGGCACAATGAAGAGAGAATTGCTCATTAAGTACACAAGATGTGGCCTCCACAACATTATCTCCGTGCAATAACACGATGTGCTTGAGACAAAACTCAAACTGTGTCAACAATCTGTTCGTTTTAACATTACATGCTTGAGCCAAGCTAACATAGATACCTGGCGATGGCGGGGCCTATACCCCTGGCGCACCTTTCCTAGATGAAAAGGAACATGACACAACCGAGCCCAGTTTTATGAAACAAGATCACGACAAAGACATCAAGATGGACTCTCCAACAAAACTGACCTATCTTGAGCAACGGCGGATAACAGGGCAGCAGGGCGCTCCCGGACTCCCCGCTCTCAACTACGCGACGCACCATGGATCCCTCTTCGGGCCCGTCCATTTTTAGGGCAGGGAAGAAATAAGATGGCACTGCTGCCATGTATCGAGGTAGCAGACGAAGTATCCATGAAATGTGCTAACAAATAGATGGGCCGCAACTGGAAGGAGGGAGGTCACAACTAGGCCATTTGGCTGGCTAATTAGCCAATTTACGCGTATACACAATGAGCCACCCAAGCAACGTGCCTCCATATATAGCCCAGCTTAGGGCATGTACAATGATTCTATCTTAGGAGTGCCACATAGGATAAATAATGAGGTGGAGGAGAGAGAACTCATAAGAAAAGACTTGTCTTTTCTTATTTAAGAGAAGACAAGAGATGATCTCTTAGCACAATATGTCTCACCACGTTTTTAGGAATTGCTAGTTATTGAAGATAAAGGCTAAGAGATGACCCATTGTAAACTTTTTTTTGTCATCTTTAGATTACATGCAAAACTTAAAATAAGAATATCTTATCAATCATTGTATATTGCCCTTAGCAAACGTTGAATCCTAGAGTTCGACGTTCTCCCCCCATTCCCAATTTTCTCACCTTCAAGCTCTTTTAATAAATGGGAATGTTTTCTCCATAATGCATATGCTCAACCTTCCGTTATTACATAGTCCAGCCCGCAGCTGATTTAAAGGAACCAATAAATGGCCCAAATAGAGCACACATTGTTCATGAGCATGGAAAGAAAACTAGGCACAAATTCTTCTATCAGACATCCATCCAAGGTTTGCTAAGATCTCCATGATTGTTGTCTCCAAGATACGACATGCTCATCTCCTTCTCATGTTCTCCTCATTTTCTGCAACAACGCCCATGACCTGGTCCGGTGTGTTCCACCGAGGATCACCTACATATATGAATTTGTCCATTTAAAAACAATATCATTTCAGTTAGCCAAATAGCCCAATATAAGGCAGGTGCCCCAACCAGAACTTGGGTTCTCATTCGTGGGTTAATATTAGTGAATCGACCTTTACATATGCGAGGTAAATGAAAGGGAGGGCAAGACCAAAATGTACATGTACGGTTGTCCAAACTGGCAATCTACAAATGTAGTACACTTTAGTAGATTATATTTTGTCAAAATAACCACCACACCTAACAAAAGATCTTAATCCTTGAAGGTATTTTACATGAGCGGTTTTAACATGGTCACTCTTACCTTCTTTTTTCAATTTTAACATGGTCCCTCGTACCTCCTCTTTTCATACCGGAGGTAAGAAGGTAAGAGTTACTCGGACCCACTACTTAATGAAATCAATTCCCATATCTATTGTATACTTTTATCTCTCGTGTGAAAAGAGGAGGTAAGAGGGACCATGTTAAAACTACTCCCTCGCCAAAAGAAAAGAAAAACTGCTTTCTAATTTTATCACAATCATCTGGATCTTCAACATGTCCAAAAGAATAATGACATATTTTTCAAGATTAAGCAATACTTTTTTAGATAAGAGGCCTACGGACCGGCGTTAAATTAATGACGCCCTTCCAGCTGAGGACATGAAGCCCGAAAAACAATGCAACACAATACAACAAGTGAAGCGAAATAAAATTTCCGACAAGATACATGGATGCCTAGGAGCAGCAACACAACTCAAACAAGTAAGAAAAAGAGACACTGAGCCCTCATACATGCTCGAAGCACCAATGCTGTGAATGGAGCCGGCTCGAAAGGGGATCACCGACAAAGGGGCTATGGCACTGCCATCGCCTGGGTGCCCAGCAAAACCAGCGCCATCTTGTTCCATCGTCAGAAGAAGCCCCCAACTAGCTCCTCGCCCCGGCTCGAAGGGCGCCGTACCGTCGGATGATGGAATGCTCACCACCCTAGAGCACGAATGAAGACTGGCGCCAGAGCACACCACAGGGAGGTCTTCGAGCACAACCGCCTCGCCGAACCACGCTCCTCAAGAGCACCATCGTCGATGCATGGACTCGACACATGGCGAGAAAAAGCCGCCATCTACAGAGCTCACCCTGGTGACCAGTAGCAGAGGACCTTGCTCACTTGACGGAGCCTCCAAGAAGGATACAACGACATATTGCTGCCACCGCCTGGTCTGGAACCTTCCAGACCAAGGGTTTTCACCTCGCCCCCCACACGGCCGAGACGACACACAAGCACCCGCGCAGCGACACCCGTTGGAACGATGCCGCCGTGCCCACTGTCCGGAGCCGCCGCTCTGACGACCGAAGAGACTCAGCCTCACCCACCACACACACATGTCGTTGGGCCGCAAGCACGCAGCCGGCCGCCCCCTCTGCCGCATAGCGCAACCCTGCCACCCGTGCCCCCAAAGCTCGCTCCTTTCAACCGCACGAAGACGAAACCTAGATCTCGGCTGCCAGGCACCCAAAATATGCAGCCACGGGGGCCACCAACAAGAGGGGCCTTGCCCACGGAGGCCATCAGATCGAAAGGAGCACACCGGACTGGTGGATCCAGCACCCGGCGGCAGCATGGGCCCCAGCCATGGCCGCCGGCCATCAGTGAGGAGCCGCGCCACCAGGACTAATGAGGGCACACGTCAACACGAAAAGTTCAGGGAGTTTCATTTCGGGATATGCTCCATTCTCTATTTGTGTTCAACTCTTCATATAGAACCAACTAACAAATTCCTATCCTTAAAAAAAACTAACAAATTTCTTTTTGTGTAGATCTAATCTGTGCGAGAGAGAGAGAAAGGAGTTTACTAGTGGGGTCGCCGTGCTGGAACTGCTCCATGATGTCGTAGTCGTGGAAGTGTGCGCTGCAGTTGCACGCGCCGCCGTCAACCGCGGCCTCAGCCATCCTCTGGAACGGGCACAGCCTCTGCGCCTCCCGGAAGGCCAGCGCGATGCAAGCGCCGCAGTCCGGCGACTTGGCGTCGGGGTGCCAGGAGCAGTAGCCGGAGGCCACAATCCGATTGGGGCTCTCGCCGGCGTCGTCGACGTAAGAGCGCCCGCACGCGCCAGCACCGTCGCGGCAGGACTTCCTATAATAAGAGGAGCCGCTGGATTCCGCATTCGCCTTGGCGGGAATGGTGGCGACGAGATGGCGCAGGGAGGCCTCGTACGCGCTGCCCGGAGCGTACGTGCCCATGTCGTACGTGCCCACGGCCACGGGCAAGACGACGCCGCACTTGTGACTGGGCGTGAGGGCCAAGCCGTAGTCAGCGGCGGGCGAGCAGCAATCGGTTCCGGCGGCTAGCGCCGGGAAGAGCGATGCGAGCAGGATGAGGACCGCGACGGTGGCCATGGCCGGAGAAAGACAAGTACTTTATTTGGGTTCGATTAACGGGAGGTTGGCGCTCTGATCTGTGAGGTTAGTCAGTGTATATATTGTGGATTAGCTAAACTATTAACTAAGAGTGCTTGTCGACCGTTCACTGCGAGCTACCGTCTATCGAGGAGTCAACATCTGCCAGCTGAAAATTATAGGTAGATTGGCTCTCAAGTAAACATGTTCTGAGTTGCCCACTATTCAGTACGTACTTCAGTTGTTTAATAGGGAATCTGAATATACGTTGGCATACATGACCTGGCGCAAATCTTTGACTTTAGACCAATGATTTGCCCTGTCCATGTGAAGATTGCACGGAACTGAGAGTTTGAAGTTTGCTTAAGGCCCTGTTTGGATCCCTCCAGTTTTTGAAAATTGGCTTTTGGAAACTGATTGAATCCAAACCGACCAATTTTTATGTCAGATTCCAGTAGCCAACCACCCATTCTTTTACCCTAAAAAAAAGCTACCCATTCTTTGAGAAACCCGGAATGTGGCTCTTTCTTAAATGGATCGAGGTAGCAGATGGAATATTTTAGTGAAATGGGCCAACAAATAGGTTTTTTAGGGATAAAGGATACTTTATTGATTAAATGGGAAGTTCAAAGGAATACAAAAAGGGTCATGTGGATAGCCTACCCACAAGTGGCGACCCTGGTTAAGAGAAACCAAAAATTTAACCAAGCTATAAGCTTCTTTGTTGTATCCCTACCTTCGAAGATGATATCCACTAGTAGAAAACAGGGCTTTGGTCCAGGCCTGGCCAGCCCATTAGTTCCGGTTCAGTCACGAACCGGGACCCATGGGGGCATACGTCCCGATTCGTGAGCCCAGGGGGCCGGCCAAGCCTCGTGGGGCATTGGTCCCGGTTGGTCTGGACCCTTTGGTCCCGGTTCCAGGCACAAACCGGGACCAATGGGCCTCGCTCCTGGCCCACATTCATTGGTCCCGGTTCATGGCTGGAACCGGGACTAAAGCCACCCCTTTTGTCCCGGTTCCAGCCACGAACCGGGACCAATGAGGTGGCTATATATACCCCTCGCCCACGGGCAGAGCACTCCACTGCTCTATTTTTCTGGCCGGCAAGGGGAGAGCTTTGTGGTGCTCTAGCTCACCTTCTATGCACATGAGGTGTTCGATGAAATGCCCGAGCCATACTACTTAAGCTTTCTCCTCTTCAAGCTCGACCTCCAAGCTCCATTTTCCTCAAGATTTGTCTAGGTTTAGCGGTCCGTCATGTCCCGTCCCCATCTTCATCACCGTCAATCGCCCGCGCCGATCTCGTCGCCGGCACCACCGTGGTGAGCCTTTTGTTCTTATCTTTTTTCTAAAAAAAATTCTTACTTGTATGATTAGATATATACTTGTCTAATTTTCTTACTTTTACTATTGCTTGTTATTATATGGTGCGATGGTGTTGGCATCTTCCCCTGTCGGCCCTCGTCCTGTCTATGATTCGGATGTGGTATATATTATCTTTTATAACTATTTGGTTCATTTATTGTTTATGACAATTATGCCGACCAACATGACATAGATTTTATTTATCTAGGAGGTATGTGAACCGTAAATTCCAACCAACCATATTATCGAGAGGTTAAATTTAGTTGAAGAAGAAAACAATTACTTGAAGAAAAAAATAAAAAAATGGAGGAGGAGAAGATGATATTGGAGTTGCATGTTGCGGATGTCGTCGATGATCACAAGATCAAGATTGATGCAATGCGCTTGAAGATTAGAAAGATTAGAAAATATGCCATTCATACCGAGACTTGGTATAATTATGCCAATGGATCAACTGTACCTTGGTTGTGATTATGATCGAATTTGTTGTTGCATTGAAATGTTTTACATAGTTTCAATATATGGTTTAATTAGATGCTCTGGAGAGCTATATGTTGTTCAATGAGAACTATGTATGTACTTTGGTTTTAATGTGATGATGAACTTCTATTAATTTGGTCACTTATCTATTCATGATGTTCTATAATGGTTTTTGACACACTTAATTATATATAATGCGCGCAGATGAACCGGCAATGGATGTACGGTGACAGACACACCTCCGAGTACATTAAGGGCGTGCATAATTTTCTCGAAGTGGCTGAGGCAAACAAACAGAATGGTTTTATGTGCTGTCCATGCCCTATATGTGGGAATACGAAGTCTTGCTCTGACCGGAAAATCCTTCACACCCACCTGCTTTATAAGGGTTTCATGCCACACTGTATTGTTTGGACCAAGCACGGAGAAATAGGGGTTATGATGGAAGACAACAAAGAAGAAGAGGACGATGACAACTATGTGCCCCCTAAATACGGTGATGCTGCAATGGGGGAAGCTGAAGATCAATAGGAACCAGACGATGTGCCCGATGATGATCTCCGCCGGGTCATTGTTGATGCAAGGAGACAGTGCGAAAGTCAAAAGGAGAAGCTAAAATTCGATCGCATGTTAGAGGATCACAAAAAAGGGTTGTACCCCAATTGCGAAGATGGCAACACAAAGCTCGGTACTGTACTGGAATTGCTGCAATGGAAGGCAGAGAATGTTGTGCCTGACAAAACATTTGAGAAGCTACTAAAAATATTGAAGAAGAAGCTTCCAAAGGATAACGAATTGCCTGATAGTACGTACGCATCAAAGAAGGTCGTATGCCCTCTAGGATTGGAGGTGCAGAAGATACATGCATGCCCTAATGACTACATCCTCTACCGCGGTACGTACGAGGATTTGAACGCATGCCCGATATGCGGTGCATTGTGGTATAAGATCAGACGAGATGCCCCTGGTGATGTTGACGGCGAGCCCCCCAGGAAGAGGGTTCCTGCCAAGGTGATGTGGTATGCTCCTATAATACCACGGTTGAAATGTCTGTTCAGAAACAAAGAGCATGCCAAGTTGATGCGATGGCACAGAGAGGACCGTAAGAAAGACAAGAAGTTGAGAGCACTCGCTGACGGGTCGCAGTGGAGAAAAATCGAGAGAAAGTACCGGGCTGAGTTTGCAGGTGACCCAAGGAATGTATGGTTTGGTTTAAGCGCGGATGGCATTAATACTTTCGGGGAGCAGAGCAACAATCAAAGCATCTGGCCCGTGACTCTATGTATGTATAACCTTCCTCCTTGGATGTGCATGAAGCAGAAGTTTATTATGATGCCAGTTGTTATCCAAGGCCCTAAGCAACCCGGCAACGACATTGATGTGTACCTAAGGCCATTAGTTGAAGAACTTTTACATCTATGGAATGGAAACAGTGTACGTGTGTGGGATGAGCACAAACAGGAGGAATTTTACCTGCATGCGTTGCTGTTTGTAACCATCAATGATTGGCCTACTCTCAGTAATCTTTCAGGACAGACAAACAAGGGATACCACGCATGCACACACTGTTTAGCTGACACCGAAATTATATACCTGGACAAATGCAGGAAGAATGTGTACCTAGGGCATCGTCGATTTCTTCCGACCAAGCATCAATATCGAAAGAAAGGCAAGCATTTCAAAGGCGAGGCAGATCACCTGAAGAAGCTTGCCATGCGTACCGGTGATCACGTACTTGCTATGGTCATGATTTACACGTAATATTAGGAAAGGGTCCCGGCAGACTATCTGTTCCGAATGACGCTGAGGGATGCGCACCCATGTGGAAGAAGAAATCTATATTTTGGGACCTACCCTACTGGAAAGACCTAGAGGTCCACTCTTCAACTGCTTCCGGTTGCATTGAGGGGGCTTCTACTGAAAAACGTTCGATTAGCCATTGTGAAGCTATGTGCATTCCTCAATGCAATCTCTCAGAAGGTGATCGCTCCAGAAATCCTACCAAGGCTAAGGAGTGATGTGGCACAATGTCTTGTCAGTTTCGAGCTGGTGTTCCCACCATCCTTCTTCAATATCATGACGCACGTCCTAGTTCATCTAGTCGACGAGATTGTCATTCCAGGCCCCGTATTCCTAAACAATATGTTCCCCTTTGAGAGGTTCATGGGAGTCCTAAAGAAATATGTCCATAACCGCGCTAGGCCAGAAGGAAGCATCTCCATGGGCCATCAAACAGAGGATGTCATTGGGTTTTGTGTTGACTTCATTCCCGGCCTTAAGAAGATTGGTCTCCTTCAATCGCAGTATGAGGGGAGACTGACTAGAAAAGGCATGCTTGGAGGGGACTCAATAATATGTAGGGACGGGCATTCTTGGTCTCAAGCACACTACACAGTTCTATAGAACTCTACCTTGGTGACCCCATATGTCGATGAACACAAGAACAGTCTGCGCTCCAAACACCCGGAGTAGTGTGACGACTGGATTACATGTAAACACATCAGAACTTTCGGCAGTTGGTTGGAAACACATCTCATAGGTGACAACATTGTTTCTGATGAGCTGTACTCGTTGTCCAGGGGACCATCTTCGACTGTATTGACTTATAAAGGATACGAGATACATCGGAATACATTTTACATGATCGCCCAAGATCAAAAGAGCACCAACCAAAACAACGGTGTCCGCTTTAATGCAGCAACCAATAGGGGAAAGGACACATATTATGGTTACATAGTGGACATATGGGAACTTGACTACGGACATGATTTTAAGGTCCATTTGTTTAAGTGCAAATGGGTCAATCTGTGAGGAGGCGGGGTACAGGTAGACCCACAGTACGGAATGACAACAGTGGATCTGAACAATCTTGGGTACACAAACGAACCATTCATCCTAGCCAATGATGTGGCACATGTTTTCTATGTGAAGGACATGTCTACCAAACCGAGAAAAAGAAAAGATAAGGATGCGAATACATCATACGATGAATCAAAGCCCCACATAGTTCTTTCAGGAAAAAGAGACATCGTCGGATTGGAGGGCAAGACAGACATGTCTGAAGATTACGAAAAGTTTATGAAATTCCTCCCTTCAAAGTCAAGGCTGACCCAAGCACCCTATTAAGCGATGAAGAATATCCATGGTTACGGCGCAATAAGCAAAGGACACAAGCGAAGAAAAAGTGAAGACTTTCTCTCCACAACTATTATGATGCTGCCTTTGATCTAGAATATCACTACAGTTACATGTGAAGAAATGAAATGCCTTTTGTAACAGACGAGTTTCCGTATGAATCCCTGATACTTTGAAAGAGATTGTTCGTTTTGTACACGAAGTGTATCTAGTTTTTGCTGTAACCCTCTCTACTTTTTAGCACATGCTATGTGGGTGAAATGATGATACCATGCCAATTTTCAACCTTTTCAGAGTTCATTTGTTGTGTTTTTCAATTTCAGGGTCATTTAGCTCAAAAAATCAGTAAATGCATGAAAAATAACAAATGAAGTCAAAAAGGGTTGAAAATTGATGATGTGGCTTTGAATGGTGCATTTTGAAGACACAAAAAGGCTGGAGAATAAGTTCAAAAAAATGAAATCCCTTTGTAACACATGAGTTCTCATCTGAAACCCTGATACTTCGAAAGAGATTGTCCATTTTGTACATGAAGGGCATCCAGTTTTTGCCGTAACCCTCTCAACTTTTTAGCACATGCTATGTGGGTGAAATGATGATACCATGCCAATTTTCAACCTCTTCAGAGTTCATTTGAAGTGCTTTTCAATTTCAGGGTCATTTAGCTCAAAGAATGAACTAATATAAAAAAGATTAAACTAGAAACTTTTATGAAACTCTAATAGAAAAAATAATAGACTAAAATTATGCAACTAAAATTATGAAAGTATTTTCTGTTCAAAACATTAAAAGCAAAAGGAATTTTCATAAAGAACTTTTTTTGTTAAAAACTTTAATAGCAAGAAGAATTATCACAAAGTTTTTTTTGTTAGAAACTAAAATAACAAAAACTATTTTTGAATATAATGATAAAACATAGTAATATTAAATAGCAGGAAAAAGAATCACTCCAAAATCTTTTTTATAGTAAAGTTAATCACAAACTAGTGATTCACAAAAATTTCAAAGAATTCAAATTTGAAAACTAATGGCACTAACAGAAAGTTTATATTTTTCTAACCTAAAAGCAAAAAGAATTAAAAAATAAAGCAAAAAACAAAAGAAAATAATGCAAAAAACAAAACAAAAAACTAGAAAAAAAATGCACAAAAATTTCAAATAATTCAAATTTAAACTATTTAAATTTGAAAACTAATGGCACTAACAAAAAGTTTATCATTTTTGACCTAAAAGCAAAAAGAATTTAAAAAATAAAGAAAAGACAAAAGAAAATAAATAACGCGAAAAACAAAACAAAAAACTGGAAAAAAATAAAAAAAATAGCCACCTACTAGGCCACCACGGCCTAAATATGACTAGAAACCCAACCTTGGACCAGGATTCAGGCCTGCAGAAGGCCCAGTAGGCCCACATGCAGCATAGCGTGAGATTAGGCCCGTACGCCTGCATTAGAGATGAGCTCGAGAGGGCAGCCGCAGTGGGGCTTATAAACCACTCCGAGCCCCTCTCAACTAGCGAGGTGGGACTAAACTTTTGGCCGCGGGGAGCACAAGGCCTTTGGTCTTGGTTGGTGGCACCAACCGGGACTAAAGAGGGGCATTGGTCTCGGTTGGCGGCACCAACCGGTACCAATGCCCCCCTTCAGTCCCGGTTGGTACCACCAACCGAGACCAAAGGTCTCTGTTTCCCGCCCTTTGGGCAGGTGAAAAGAGACCTTTGGTCCCGGTTCGTGGCACCAACCGGGACCATGGTCCCAGTTGGTGCCATGAACCGGGACCAAAGCCTTTGCTGTATAAGCCAACACTTAGGAAATTTTCAGATTTCCATCGCTAGTTCGTGCCCGATGCCCCAACGCTACTCCTCGTCGCCGTCTTCATCGTCGCTCTGCCTCTCACGCCGTCGCCACGCCGCCCTGCCTCCGACGCCGTTGCCTGCCGCCCTGCCCCGAGCCCTCATTGATGAGGATACAGACCTGGGGTAGGGTCATAGGCCTGACCTATACATCCTACCCAAGGTCACTACCCTGGAAGATAAGAAGTCCAAGAGGCAACGAAGAACCCCCAGTCAAAGGTGTCGAGTGTAATCCACTCGACCAATCATATCACTCGGATACCCCTCCTACTTGTTGTCACTCGACCATACAAGGAATCACTCAACCTACCGAAGATCAGGAGTCACTCAGCATTGCAACGGTCAGGCGTTCACTCCGTAGTCTTTAAGGTCATAAATAGCACTTAAGGCTGGCGTTATCAGTAACGCCCCTACTTTATGTACATTAAGCCCCTTGTAATGGAGGATGGCTGGGGTCCTGGCGCACTCTATATAAGCCACCCCCTCCTCTGGACAAGGGTTCGCACCCCCTGTAACATCACACACATATAATCCAGTCGACCGCTTGCGGGCACCGAGACGTAGGGCTATTACTTCCTCCGAGAAGGGCCTGAACTCGTAAATCTTGTGTGTACACCTTCACGATAGCTGAGATCTTTCCTCCCCATACCTACCCCCTTTCTATTGTCAGTCTTAGAACCACGACAGTTGGCGCCCACCGTGGGGCAGGTGTCTTAGCGACTTATTAGTGAAGTTGCAATTTTTCCGATCCCCATCATCATGGTTTCCAGAGGTGGATTGGCCGAGGGCCGCGAGATCCGTCTCGGTGCACTCGTTTTCATCCCCGACGACTCTGCTTGGCTTCAGGAAGCTCCCTTGGACGTCGAGGCGCTCCCCGTCCAAGTGGCGACGCACTTTCGCGCATGCGTTCGCGGTCTCCTTCTCCGGCAGCCGTCGACCCAATATCGGTCGGCTCCGATGGTGTCTTCTCTCCCTGCTGTTCGCCGTCGCAAGCGATCCGGTCGGTCGCGGCTTCAGCGGTGGGTGAGACATGTGGTGGCTTGACATTCGGCCACCCATCAAGTCGCAGCAATCGATCCCGATGAAACTCTCCACGGCCTGTTCGATCTGTCGACTGGCTCCGCCAAGACCGCATCCGAGTGCGATAGCAGCGACCTTGCGGCTGAAGTCTTGGTGGTCAATGGACCACATAGTCCGCCTGGTTTCCGCCGTGAAGACGGCGGGGATGGTGGCGGCGATCCGTCGCGTGTCCACGAGGAGTATCATCCCGAACCCCTCTCTTCGCAACAGAGGGAAGAACTTCGTCGCCGCAACATGGATGCACTCCACACACCCATTCTTGGAGAAACCCCCGAGGCTCGGGCCTTGGAAGAGGTGCGCTTGGCTAATTTGGCTGAGCACACTCGACTGGAGAACCTTCAGCGCGCTCTCGACGAGCATGCTCGGGAGCGGATTCCTGAGTCCAGTCGACGACAACTTTTCCAGCCTCCGCCTATGGTATACCGTACTCCGATTCAAAATCTCACAGCTGCGGCCTGAATAGCAGAGTCGCTTCAACCTTCCCAGTCGGAGGCTGGTAGAGGTTTGATGTAGATCAGGGCCTTACTCTGGTTAGCAGGAGAACAGAACACAACAGTGTCTCAATCGCAGAATAGGATTCATAGCAGATCCGTGGTAGCGGATACAGTTTAGTCGGCCCATAGTCTAAGATCGCCCCTGCAGCGTGAAGGCCGTGGGCAGTATGATCACCGACTCAACCACGACAATCGTCGTCGAGTGCCCACACCTCCTCTGAGGAGTGCATCATATGTGCCTCGGCAGTACGATGATAGACGCTGTCATAGTGGCGAGCGGAGAGCACCAGTTGACCCAAGAGAGCCAGGCTTTGATGCAAGATCTATCCTCGTTCAAGGTCTAGTCGACCGGAACAGAGCGCATAGAGAAGACCCTGGCAGAGATCGTTCGACTAGCAGCAGAGTGCATGTTTCAGGTCCAAAGTGTTTCAGCAGAACCATTAGGGCTGCAGTGATTCCTCCCAACTTCAGGTTGGCGATTGGAGTCAGTAAGTTCACTGGAGAGTCCAAGCCTGAAACTTGGCTTGAGGATTACCGAGTGGCTGTGCAGGTTGGTGGCGGGAATGATGAAGTGGCAATGAAACATCTTCCTCTGATGTTGGAAGGGTCGGCCCGAGCATGGTTGACTCAGTTAGCCCCAGGCAGTATATACAGTTGGGAAGAGCTTGCTCGAGTGTTCGTCAGAACTTTTGAGGGCACTTGCAAGCGGCCAGCAGGATTGACAGACTTGCAACATCGTGCGTAGAAACCGAGTGAGACTCTAAGGGATTTCATTCAGAGGTGGACCACTTTGCATCACATCGTGGAAAATGTATTAGAGCATCAAGCAGTGTGTGCCTTCAAGGAAGGCATCAAATACCGAGAGTTGGTCCTGAAGTTCGGTCGGACTAGAGATATGACTCTGACTCGGATGATGGAAATAGCCACCCAGTACGCTAACGGAGAAGAAGAGGATCGACTCCACAGCGGAAAGGGTAAACCAGTCGGCCAAGAGGCCGGTGGGGGTAATTCCAATCGGAAACAGAAACGTAAGGCCGAGCCTGCAGCACCCGGTGAGATTGCAGCTGTGGCCCAAGGAAAGTTTAAAGGAAAGCCTGAAGGGCCCTGGCCCCCTAAGAAGGTAAAGGATCAAGCTGGAAATGATGTGTTGGATTTACCGTGTCACATCTATATGAAGAAGGACGAAGACGGTAATCTGATTTACCCTAAGCATACCACTCGACAATGTCAACTCCTGATCCAACAATTCCGAGAGAAACAACCCGGTGAGAAGGAAAAAGAGTCAGATAAAGATGAGGATGAAGAGGAAGACGACGGTTATCCCAAAGTCAATTCCACCCTGATGATTTTTGCTGATGTTGAGAGCAAGAGTCGGTTCAAAGTTATCAACAGAGAAGTGAATATGGTCTCTCCAACGACGACGACCATATACCTGAAATGGTCTCAAACAGCCATCATGCTCGACCAGTCTGATCATTTCTTGTCTCGGTGAAAAGGCCTTACCTCTTTACCAATTGATGAAGAAATCTGATAAGTTCGAGTGGACTGATGAAGCTGATGCAGCAATTGCAGAGCTCAAAACCCTACTTTCCACCCAGCCGGTGCTTGCTGCGCGAATCAACACAGAGCCTTTACTGCTTTATATTGCAGCCACTAGACAAGTTGTCAGTACAGTACTCACGGTCGAGCGGGAAGAAGAAGAAAAGGCTTACAAAGTTCAGCGCCCAGTGTATTATCTATCTGAAGTTTTGACTTCATCCAAGCAGCGATATCCACATTATCAGAAGCTTGTCTATGGAATCTACATGACCATGAAGAAGGTTGCACACTATTTCTCTGATCACTCCATTACAGTCGTCAGCGACGCACCATTATCTGAAATCCTAAACAACAGAGATGCAACTGGTCAAGTGGCAAAATGGGCGATTGAACTCCTTCCATTGGATATCAAGTTTGAGGCAAAGAAAGCTATCAAGTCCCAAGCAATCGTAGATTTCGTTGCCGAGTGGATTGAGCAGCAACTGCCGACTCAAGTTCACTCAGAGCATTGGACCATGTTCTTCGATGGCTCCAAGATGCTGAATGGTTCAGGTGCTGGGGTAGTATTGGTATCTCCCCGTGGAGACAAGCTTAGCTATGTTCTTCAGATTCATTTTGATTCCTCCAATAATGAAGCTGAATATGAAGCACTTTTATACGGGTTGCGTATGGACATTTCACTCGGCGTTCGTCGCTTTATGGTCTACGGCGATTCAGATTTGGTGGTTAATCAAGTGATGAGAGAGTGGGATGTCACGAGCCCGACCATGACTGGTTATTGCAATGCAGTAAGAAAGCTGGAAAAGAAGTTTGAAGGGTTGGAGCTTCACCATATACCCTGACTGAAAAATCAAGCCGCAGATGAATTGGCAAAGATAGGGTCTAAGAGAGAGGCCATTCCCAGCAATGTGTTTTTGGAGCATATTCATTCACCTTCAGTTCAAGAAGATCCTTTCACTGAAGTGTCCCCACAGCCTAAAAGCGCCACAGATCTGACTGAAGTCGAAATCCTAGCCGTGGTCGACTTAGTCATGGAAGTTTTGGTCGACACTCCCGACTGGACAGTGCCATACATCGCATACATTCTTAGGAAGGAGATTCCAGAGGATGAAGAAGAGGCTCGACAGATCGTCCGACGATCTAAAGCTTTTACTGTGATAAAAGGTCAGTTGTTCAGAGAAAGTGTAACTGGAGTCTGTCAAAAATGCATCACGCCAGAAGAAGGCCGAATGATCCTCAATGATATTCACTTGGGGACCTGTGGTCACCATGTGTCCTCTCGGACCATCGTGGCCAAAGCATACCGAGACGGATTTTACTGGCCACATGCCAACGAGATGGCGAAAGAAATAGTAGATAAATGCGAAGGCTGTCAGTTTTACTCCAACATGTCCCATAAGCCCGTGTCAGCTTTGAAGACTATTCCACTCGTCTGGCCTTTTGCTGCCTGGGGATTGGATATGGTTGGACCTCTGAGGACTGGCAGGAGTGGATTTACCCATGTGCTGGTAGCAGTCGACAAGTTTACCAAATGGATCGAAGCCAATCCCATTAAAAACCTTAAAGCAAGTACAGCTGTAAGTTTCATCAGAGAATTGATATTCAGATATGGTGTTCCACACAACATCATCACGGATAACGGGTCAAACTTTGACTCTGACGAGTTCAGAGCCTTTTGTGCTTCCCAAGGCACGAGGGTCGATTACGCTTCAGTCGCACATCCTCAGTCGAATGGGCAGGCCGAAAGAGCAAATGGATTGATTCTCAAAGGACTGAAACCCTGATTGATGCGTGACCTCAAGCATGCAGCAGGTGCCTGGGTTGATGAACTTCCATTAGTACTTTGGGGATTGAGGACAACTATTAATCGGTCGACTAGACTAACTCCATTCTTCTTAGTCTACGGAGCTGAAGCCGTACTCCCGAGTGATCTGCTCCACAATGCACCCCGAGTCGAGCTCTTCTCAGAAGAAGAAGCTGAAGAGGCTCGGCAAGATGCAGTCGATCTCCTGGAGGAAGAACGAGAGATGTCATTGGTCCGGTCGACCATTTATCAACAAGACTTGCGTCGATTCCATGCCAGAAACATAAGGGGTCAGGCATTCCAGGAGGGAGATTTGGTTCTTCGAGTGGACCAGCAGAAACCACACAAGCTCGCTCCTGCTTCGGAAGGCCCCTTCGTCGTCACCAAACTGATACACAACGGAGCATATCGTCTTTTCAACATCGAGCACAATAAAGAGGAGCCACGCGCTTGGAATGCGGAATTGCTCCGCACCTTTTACTCTTAAGCATTCAGACTGTTGTGATGTAATAAGAAATACCTTTTAGTTTGATTGTCAAAGACATGATTTTACAGTCTTCCAAATGATTGTTGTTCATTTCTTGCATGATCTAAAATCCCGTAGTGAGTGCCTTAGCTGCCAATCCATTTCGCCTAAGTTTGAAAAATCCTACCGAGTGGAGAGCCAGCCTCCCACTCAGGGGCTTAGATGCGAATCCGTTTCGTCTAAGTTTGAAACATCCTACCGAGTGGAGAGCCAGCCTCCCACTCGGGGGCTTAGATGCGAATCCGTTTCGCCTAAGTTTGAAAAATCCTACCGAGTGGAGAGCCAGCCTCCCACTCAAGGAAGGCGTCCATGAAGGACTGGAAGGTGTGCTTCTTAGTATTCACAACCTTGAGGGCCGCCAACTTGTCTTCTCTGGCGTCCTTGCAATGCACTCGAACCATCGACAGGGCGACGTCAGCACCACAGCAAGCGGATGACTTCTTCCACTCTTGCACTCGACCAGGAATCTGATTGAGTCGAGTCATCAATGACTTGATGTCTTGAGAAAATTCCTCCCGAGGCTAGAGTTCAACGTCAACCTGGGTCATCGCCGCCTTCAGTCGAGCCAGATAGGCAACGGCTCCGTCCAAGCGTGATTCCAACCGCAGCAAGCCCATCGCAACGTCATCTTTCATAGGACAGTTGATGGGGTCGAGACCTGTCTCAACTCACCCGGTTTCAGTTTCAAAATCCTGACAAAGTTCTGCACCATCATGAGAAATAGTGAGTCGATGATATTACAACATACTTCAATCGACGACATTTAATCAGTCGAGCGGCTATACCTTCAAGCTTCAGAACTAGTTTCGAGGCAAGGTGTCCCAGATAGGACTCTAGCTTGCCCTTCTTGGCTCTGAGGTCTCTAACTTCATTGGCCAGGTTCTCCTTGTCCTTCTTCAGTTGCTTGACTTCCTGATTGGCTTCCGAGATTGCGGTCTTCAGCTTTGCGTTCTCCTCTTCCAACTTGCGGACTGAAGCCAGCTTCTTGTCCGCAAGCGTCGTCTTCTCACGTGCTTCCTTCTAAGCAGCAGCAAGGTCCTGGTCCTTCTTCTCCAAAGCTCCCTTCATTCTCTCTAAAGAAACAACACTCTTCAGATGAGCCTGAAGTTGACGGTTTTCACTATGCACATCTGCTTGTGTGAAGTCACTCGGTTCAAAGAGACTAAAAGAAAAAACAGTGAAAGGCATGAGCTACTAGGTGGGAAAGAGTCGATTGGTTACCTCCCATGATGTCCGTTTCTTCTTGAGCAGTCTTGAGGTTCTTCTTTGCGAGTTCGAGATCAAGTTCAACGCTGATATGCTTCTTCTTTAACTCGGAAAGCCGAACTCCAAGATCACAAGTCCTCTACAGTCAGTGAGAGAGATATATCAGTCGATAGAAATACGAGACAATGATAGTGAAAAGTTACTCTAAGACTACTGCCGAATCAAATATTCATCAGTAGTCTCGGGGACTACACCCAGTGGGTGCACTTAGCGTGCCCCCACTAGTTCAGATCAACACTCAGCATGGTCTGCCCAGCGTGAGTAAAAAAAAGAGTAGATTCTAAGACCTCGGCCGACTGTGAGCAGTCGACCGTGGTCTCGAGGACTACACCTAGTGGGTGCACTCGGCGTGCCCCCACTGGTCCAGACAGATTACTAAGACTCAACACAAGTCGAGTGACGTGGAAGATTTCCTCAACCCTAAACATAGGCATACCCTAGTGGGTGATCGGATATAAAACAACATTCAAAAGTTCAGTCGGAGTTCGCTGACCTTAACATTGGTCTGGACGGCGGTGCTGGCGTTATAAGCGACCTGACTAGCCTCGTGCATCACCTTCACCTGCTCCATGACAAGGTTCACCTGGCGAAGAGTCTCCCTGACAGCACTTGCCGAATCGTCTGGGGTCTGATATGCAGCAAAGAGCGATGGCTCCAAGGCGGCCGAAGCAGCTACTGGGTCAGATGAGTGGAGTTGCACAGGAGTGGCAGTAACCGGAGCAGTCGACCCCGATGGACGATCAGTCGTCAACAGGCTGGCAAATGTGACGTTGATCCGAACAGGATCTCTGGAACGTTCGATCACCGCCTTAAGTGCCGACGTCGACTGAGGGACTTGAACTTCAAGCTTTCCTCTACTTGAGCCCCCACCTCTCCTCCTCCTCTCCTATAGAGGCACTTCTTCTTCTTCATCATCAGGAAGCACGACAACTTCTTGCGGAACTGCAGAGAGAGAGAAACATTGGAAATTCAGTCGACTAACAACTTACTCGACTAAATAAAGCCTGGTCGAACGGACTTACCAACTCGGGAAGTGGCCGCATCGTCGGTCTCCTCGTCTCCTGGGGCTTTGTCGATATCCATGTCAGTTGCAGCAGAAGTTGGGCTGGAAAGATACATGATCCGTTTGGTCAGAACAAAAACTTTAGTCGGCCTAGATAAATGAAAGCAAGACACTCACCCCGAAGCAACAGGGACGTCCATCTTGATCCGTGGCTAAGTCTTCCGAGTCTTTGGAGGATTAATCTTGGGCTGCTTGGTGACCTTCTTTGTTGGCTCCGGAGTCGACGTCCGAGTGTGCTTCTGCGTGTGGGTACTTGGAGCCACGTTCTTTCCGCGCCCGCCTGCCGGATCATGGTGTTACTTGGATCGGCGTTCGGAGCGCGGCGGCGAGTCGACTTCTTCCTCGTCATCCGACTCCTTGCTCTCCTCCTCCCCGTCTTCATCTGAAGATTCCCATTCTCCACTCTCCTCCGCGCTGGCCTCTCCCTCCTGGTCCTGCTCCCGGAGCTTGCTCACCGTTGGGCATCGAATACATGTCAGTGAAAACCTACAAGACAAAAATTCGAGTAAAAGTCAGTCGAGATCAAGTACATTCGAAATATGTATGCAAAGACAGTCGGAATAAAGAGCATACCTTGTCGGGCTGATTGTCATCACTGAAGGGGATGACTCGCCTGGCTCCTCTGGGGTTGTCCTGGTTGCGTGTGATGCTCTTCAACCACATGGCCACGGTCTCGGGTGGCATTTCCTCTGGATGAACCCGAGCTGTGTCGTCGGACCCGAAGTACAGCCACATGGGATGGTCACGGGCCTGAAGTAGCTGGATGCGTTAACTGAGGAATACCTCCAGTAGGTCCAGGCCAGTGACACCCTCGTTAATCAGTTGGACCACTTTCTCAACCAACATCTTCGTCTCCACATTCTGAGCAGTAGTCACTTTCAGTGGGGAAGGAGTCTGGACACGGTCGAAAGTGAAGTGGGGAAGGCCAGTTGACTGACCTGGAGTTGGGACGTCCTGGCAGTAGAACTAGGTCGACTGCCAACCTCTAACCGATTCAGGGAGAGTCATGGCAGGGAAAGAACTCCTATGCCTCTTTTGGATACCCAAACCCCCACACATCTGGATGACATGGGTCTTTGAGTCACTTGTTTTCGCTTTCTTCACTGACTGGGAATGGATGGTGAAGATATGTTTGAAAGGGCCCCAGTGCGGTCGACACCCCAAAAAGTTTTCACACATCGACACGAACGCGGCAAGGTACGTGATGGTATTGGGAGAAAAATGGTGGAGTTGGGCACCGAAGAAGTTCAGGAAGCCCCGGAAGAAGGGGTAAGGAGGGAGCAAAAAACCCCGGTCGACGTGGGTGGCGAGGAGTATACACTCACCCGGTCGAGGTTGCGCCTCCGTCTCCCCCTCAGGAAGCCTTGCAGCACCCTTGGCGATCAGCCCAGACTCCACCAGCTCATCCAGATCTTCTTGCCGGAGCGAAGACCGGATCCAATCGCCCTGGATCTAGCCTGGCGGCAGCCCCGCGCGCGATGACGACCCGCGGTTCTACTTCTTGCCCTTTGCCGCTCCCATCGCCTTCTTCACGCGCTCCAGCGCTGCCGTCTTGTCCTTCACCATGACGGCAGAACGGCAGCGTCACGAGTAGAAAAACCACATGTGGAGGAGAAGCAGAGGAAGAAGAAAGAGAAACGGGCGTGCACAGTGCAGACGCCTCGGCCCCGTCGCCTTAAAAAGGGCTGCTTCCGAGTGGCTGATGCGTGGGACCAGGCGATCCTGTCAAATGCCGCAACAGTCGCGTGCATCGTACGTGTCGAAAAAGGTGGCACAGTAATCAAGGCACTACTATTTATCTGCCCTGCTTACTTCAGCATGCCCCATCCCGCACGCTTCCTCGAAATTTCGTATCTCGTGAAGTCCGGTATACACTGCAATCAATCACGCCGAAGATTCTGCACCCCAAGATAACACTCGGCAGATGACGCTACAAGTTCAGTCAACAACCTTCTGAATGGATCAAGGCATCTGAATCAACACTGAAGTACCAACGTGAGTCTTCCACTTTGCGAAAAACACTCGCGAGGTGCAAAGCTCAGAACAAGTTCGACTTCATCCTACTTTACACTTGAACCTTAATCCATTCGGGGGCTATTGATGAGGATACAGACCTGGGGTAGGGTCATAGGCCTGACCTATACATCCTACCCAAGGTCACTACCCTGGAAGATAAGAAGTCCAAGAGGCAACAAAGAACCCCCAGTCAAAGGTGTCGAGTGTAATCCACTCGACCAATAATATCACTCGGATACTGTAACGCCCTGGATACAACTTTCCATATTTGTAACTCCGACTCTTGCCTTTTCCGGAGATGTGATATGTTATTTCCTTCGTGGTTGGGTTTTTGTCTGTTGTTTTTCTTTTTGTTCTTGCCTTGCATTTCATCTCATGACATCATCCGCATTGCATCAACACTCGTTGCCGTCATTGTTTTTTTAAAACTTGCATCCGCTCGTAGTTGGCGCGTCCCCCCTTGCTTTCGTTGAACGTTCCGAGACCAACCAGGTTTTTTGAGTCCCTGTTATTAGACCGCTTGTCCTTGTTGACCTTCTCTCAGACCAATTGGACCCCTCTCTTCTCTCTTTCTCCGAGACCAACCACACGTTGCACACATTGGTATTATCTCCCTCTGCACAACCACCGACCCTCCTCTTGGCGTGTCCGAAAACTGCCTCGAACCCGAACCAGGCTGTCATGACCGCTGAGTCCGGATCAACCCCAAACATCCCTAAAATATCTTCGTTCATTTGTTTGGACTCCCGAAGCATTTTATTCTCGACCGTCGGATTTAAATCGGATGATCCAAACTCTCCTCCTTTCCATATATATAGTCCACCCCTAGTCTATTTTGCAAACCCTAGAACCTAGGGATCCTGTCCCATCCTCCATTCCCTGTCCGCCGCCGCCACTCTCTCCAAAATCCCCCTCGGGATCCATCCCTCCCCAACCATTGCTCGCCACCTACAACCTCCCTCCTTTTCCTCGAGCAACCAACCAACTCCCTACCTTCCTCCTTGGGATTGTTCCCGATCCAAAAATCCAGCCAACCTGCTGCCTCCGACCATCTCCGTTATTTCCACCGCCACCCAACCAGTGTATCCCTTCGGGCCCATCCTTCCCGTGCCTCCCGCTGGCGAGAGCCCGAGCGGATCGAGCTAGCCGTCCCCGCCGGCGATGAGCAGCATCAGCTCCCGCAGCTCCGGCGAGCCCTGCCGTCGGTGACCCCCGCAGGAACCCTCTCCTTCCTCCCCTGCTTCTTCTTCCTCCCCAGTATTTCTCTCCCTCCTCTCAACATCTCGGTCTTGCCTTTCTACAGGAGCACACCCGCGCCATGGTGCCCTCCTGAGCTCCTCCCACACCAGATCCGGCGAGCCACGCCGGATCCATCTCCTGCACCATGTAGCTCGGCGTGCCCGCGCTCCTTGTCGCCGGAACCCCCCCGTCAAGTCCCTCGCAAGCCGCCGCCCGGATCAGGCCATCCCCGTGTCGTCCCTGTCGCCAAGTTCATCGCCTGCAACGGCGCAGCCGCCCCGCTCCCCTTCTTCACCGGAGTTCTTTGCCGCAAGACCCTTCCTCGAGGAGCGCCGCCGCCGCTGCTCTGCTTCCTGTCGAGCAGAGGAGGAAGAACGCCTCTGCGCCCTGCTTCTCGTCCTGTCCAGGAACGAGCAGCTCACCCGCTCACCCCGTTGACCGCAGTCGCGCGTGGCCTCCAGCGCCTGGGCCTGCAGCCTCCAAGCCCAGCAACCAGCGCCCTCTCCACAGATCTGGGCTTGGCCCATGGTGAGAAACCCCCAAGCCCTTCCTGTGAACTATTGGGCCAGCCTCAGTTTCGGCCCGTGTCATTTTTTTTCCTGTTGCTAATTTAGCATTTATCCTATGTTTTACAAATTTACAGAAAAGTCCCTCATGTTCATGCATTTAATAACTCATTAACCATGCATCGGATTAAAATGATTTAAGCATGTAAAATGCTTAGAATTTTGTGTAGATTAATAATTTTCCACTTTCATCCATGTTAAATATGTTTAAATTGCTATCTGCATTAATTTGCTTAAATGCCATGCTAAAATGATTGAATTCATAACTAATTAACCGTAGCTCCGATTTTTATAAACTATATATGTAAATGGGGTGGAAAAATGCCTAGTTTAACATGGTGCATTTTATTTTCCTGTTTAACAACAATAAAATTGTGTTTAGGGCAGAACAGTACCAAACTCAAAATATGCACATGGGGATTTCCGGAATTGTTGTTTGTTCTTTCCGGCCTCATTTAAAATTGCCTAGATAGGTAGTTTTGTTATACTTCACCTCTTGCCATGTTAATCAACATTTAATATTGTTGGTTACATAAACAAGAGTGAACTAAATTAATGAATGTGGTGTTTCGTCAATATGCAACTCATTGCATATTGAGCTCCACTTAATTTGTATTATTGTTTGTGCACTTTGCCATGCTTTGCCATGCTTTTAAACCGGTCATGCATCATACTTGGTTGTGCATCATGCCATGATTATGCTTGTGTGTTTACCATATTGTTTGCTTCTTTCCGGTTTGCTTCTCCCGTTAGCTTCGGTTTCGTTCCGGAGTTGTGAGGATTCGTTCGACTACGTCTGTTCATCTTCTTCATGGACTCGTTCTTCTTCCTAGCGGGATTTCAGGCAAGATGAACGCTACCCTGGATCTCACTACTATCATTGCTATGCTAGTTGCTTCGTTCTATCGCTATGCTGTGCTACCTATCACATGTTTATCAAGCCATCCCAAATTGCCATGTCAGCCTCTAACCTTTTTACCCTTCCTAGCAAACCGTTGCTTGGCTATGTTACCGCTTTGCTCAGCCCTTCTTATAGCATTGTTAGTTGCAGGTGAAGTTGAAGATTGCTCTATGATGGACAAGATTATGTTGGGATATGACAATATCTCTTATATTATTAATGCATCTATATATTTGGTAAAGGGTGGAAGACTCGGCCTTATGCCTGGTGTTTTGTTCCACTCTTGCTGCCCTAGTTTCTGTCATACCTGTGTTATGTTCCCGGATTTTGCGTTCCTTACGCGCTTGGGTGATTTATGGGACCCCCTTGACAGTTCGCTTTGAATAAAACTCCTCCAGCAAGGCCCAACCTTGGTTTTACCATTTGCCTCACCTAGCCCTTTTTACCTTGGGTTTCCGGAGCCCGAGGGTCATCTTTATTTTAACCCCCCGGGCCAGTGCTCCTTCGAGTGTTGGTCCGAAATGAGCAGCCTGTGGGGCCACCTCGGGGCAACTCGAGGTCTGGTTTTACTCGTAGTTTGACTTATCCGGTGTGCCCTGAGAACGAGGTACGTGCGACTCCTATCGGCATTTGTCGGCACATCGAGCAGCTTTGCTGGTCTTGTTTTACCATTGTCGAAATGTCTTGTAAACCGGGATTCCGAGTCTGATCGGGTCTTCCTGGGAGAAGGTATATCCTTCGTTGATCGCGAGAGCTTATCATGGGCTAAGTTGGGACACCCCTGCTGGGTATAAACTTTCGAAAGCCGTGCCTGCGGTTATAGGTAGATGGGAATTTGTTAATGTCCGGTTGTAGATAACTTGACACCAGATCCGAACTAAAACGCATCAACCGCGTGTGTAGCCGTGATGGTCTCTTTTCGGCGGAGTCCGGGAAGTGAACACGGTTTTGGGTTATGTTTGACATAAGTAGGAGTTCAGGATCACTTCTTGATCATTACTAGTTGACGACCGTTCCTTTTGCTCTCTTCTCGCTCTTATTTGCGTATGTTAGCCACCATATATGCTTAGTCACCGCTGCAACCTCACCACTTTACCCTTTCCTTTCCCATTAAGCTTTGCCAGTCTTGATACCCATGGTAATGGGATTGCTGAGTCCTCGTGGCTCACAGATTACTACAACAACAGTTGCAGGTACAGGTTATGCGATGATCATGACGCGAGAGCGATGTTTGCTTGTGTTGGAGTTCTTCTTCTGCTTCTGCTTCGATCAGGGAATAGGTTCCAGGTCGGCAGCCTGGGCTAGCAGGGTGGATGTCGTTTGAGTTTCTGTTTGTGTTTCATCCGTAGTCGGATGGTGCTATTATGTAAGATGATGTTGTATTCGTGTGGCATTGTATGCCTTATATATGTATCCTCATCTAATTATGTAATGTTGATGTAATGATATCCACCTTGCAAAAGCGTTTCAATATGTGGGTCTATCCTTGGTGGGACCTTCGAGTTCCTTTTGGATAGGGTCGCATATTGGGCGTGACAAGTTGGTAATCAGAGCCTCGACCGACCATAGGAGCCCCCTTGATTGTTGGCCGTTGTTGAGTCTAGAAGAAAACTATTTTGACTCTTAGGATTATATATATCAGAGAGTAGGATTCTTTTTACTCCTCAGCCCCCTTCGTCGCTCTGGTGAGGACTCCTGACATAGATGTTTTGACTTTCCTCTCCTCAAATTTCACTAAATTTTTTTTAGGATCACGCGGGTATCTTGGAATCGTTTCGATGGTTTTGTGACGAGAACATTGTTCTTGGTGCCTCCTGTCTATTATGTGGCATTGACCCGGGGAGTTGAGCTCTGAGGTGTTGTTGTCACAATTTTGTCGTTGCAGTTCTGGAATACCTGAGTTTTGCCGACATCGAAAATCTCTTTTATGCAGTTGTTGGTGAGATAACCTCGACGTCACCCAGTACTGGGGAGTTCGGGAGTATTGCCATAGCTCATATAACGGATGCTTTTCGAAGGTTGAGGTACACGATTTACGGAGTTTTCTTGGTTATGTGTTGACGGATGGATACAGCTGGATGTAGGGATGGTTAGTTTGGGTGAGATATATTGCTTCCCCTGTATCCCCAACACCAGATTGCATACCAAAAAGTTTTGGGAGTTTATAGGTGGGAATTCAAGTAGCTGCTAGAATATCTTTCCGACAGATGCATGATATGGGATTGGGTAAATCTCTATCATATGTGTTTGTTTTGGCTTATTCTGCAAGCCAAATCCTTTGTTTTGTTTTATTTGTGGTATTCGAGTTGCTTCAAAGTGAAGTGTTGATTCCATACCTTTCAAGCGGTGTTCTCATATTTCTATGGGAGTACTAATCCTTTTGATCATCGAGATTGTCATGTCAATTCTTTCCAACCGGTGTGCTTCTCTTCAGGTGGATCCGATCATTTCAACATTCGCGAGATCAATTCTAAGTTTTCTCAACGGTGTTTGTTCCATCTGCCCCAAGTTGCCTTTGTTTTTCCGCCCTCCCACCCTTTTTCTTCCCGGAGCTTGAGTCTGTTTCGACCATCAATTTCATCCGTGTGGAGCCTCTTCAGTCTTCCCTCAATTATTTCAACCGGTGAATTCTCGTCTCGTTTGACATTCATCATATCTGTTTCTTCTCCGGTGGATCCAACTCTAGCTTTCGTTGTTGATCATATCCCTTTCCTCGTTCCTAATGTTTTTCCATGTTGGTGCACCTCTTAATTGTTCACCTCTCTCTATTCGTATCCGGGGTGCTCAAGATGTCTCAGAAGAATCATGTTTCAATTCTTAATCCGTTCGAGTTACTTCAAGGTTTTATCTCATTCAAGTCATTTAATTCAACCGGTGCCATCCCCCCTTTCAATAAATTCTTCAACGGTGTTTTCTTTTGAGTGGGCCCTAACCCACAGGTCTTTTCCCAGGATCTTACCTGACTCTTCTAATTTTCCCGGAGCTATTCCCAAATTCTTTTCAAAGTGTGACGTAAGAATGAATTTCATCAGTCAGATGTTTTCCAAGATCGATTTCAAATTATTTTTCCTTGTTGGCTCAACCTCTTTGTTTTTCATTCTCCTGGAGTATCTCCAAAAATTCAGGGTGGTTCTCGTCATCATTCTCAACATGTGAAGACCGAAGAAGTGTTTCCTCTAAATCTTGGTCCATTCTCTTGAAGATTCATGGTTCCAGCTTCATGCCATCCTCATAATTGTTTTCGATTGTGAGAATTCTTTTCACCCATCCAAAGCATTTCCTGAGTTCTTTCCATTTTATTCCTACGAAGGCCATCATTTTGGGCTTATTCATTCTCAGCTTTGAGCTATCCTTCTCCATATTCTACCGGTGCATCATTCAAGTATTCTCTAATAAGCTCTTGATCTCTTTGTTCACTTGTATCTAAATACCCTCAAGTATATTCATTCGTTTCCAATTCTTCCCGGTGAATTGTGCCTTTGCTACTTTCATTTTCAATTCTTATGGTGGTTCGTTCAAGATTTCACTTTCTTCGTTATCGTATCAATTCATTCATTCTTTCGTCGTTTCAATCCCACCGGTGGTTCCATCTATACCTTCTCAAGTTTACGCTATATCCCACTTAATCCTTTCTACGAGAATAAGTAGTATGCCAAATCCGTTGCTTGTCATCAATTTAAATTGGTGAAGGATAGGCATAACGTAATTCTTATTATTGTTTCATCCAAGTAATCTAGTTTCTTCTTTCCGGAGTTGTTCATCATGTCACATTTCCCGGTTCGAGATGTTTTATCTTTTCGTTTCCGGAGTTCCAAGTTTTCTCGGTGATATCGTCGCGAAGCTCCATCTAAATCATCGCAAGGCTTCACCTTGTGTTTTCAACTTCTCTTTCTTTCTATAATCCTTTTATTACCGGAGTTCTCCATGGAGGCTCTACATGGTGGTTCGTCAAGGATTCTTTTCATTCTTCAATTGTTCTTCAAGATTTCTCTTGAAGTTAAGATCAGCCAAGCTATACTCTAAAAATAAACATGGTGCTCAACACATGTTTTGTTTTGAGGAGCTCAAGTTTTCTTCTTCTTGCATTTCGAAGTGCAATTCCTTCTACAATATCTTTTGAGGTGGTGTTATGTCACTCTTGACAATTTCCCTTCGTGATTCGAGTTGTCAAGAATGAGGTATTTTAAACCCATCATTTTCTTCCTTGGAGTTATCTTGGTATAGATTTCACCTAAAGCCTTCCTTAAGGAATGTTGCTATTTGTGGTGCTTATCAATGATCCGAGTTTTCTCCTATCCTCTCGGCGAAAGAAGTTTTCATCTCTTCTTTGATCTCAAGCAAACATTTGTTTTTCGTTAGTGGCAGAATTTCACCTCAAGTGTTGAGATGTTTCAATAAGCCCACTACAAGCTTATTCTTTTCGTTGTTGGTTTTCCAACAACTCCGTTCTAACCTTCTTGCAAGGAGGCTTTGTAAGCTCATTTGTGGCAGAAGTTGGCATTTTCTTCTCCATTCTTTTATTCCAATGATCTATCTTCTATTCTTTCGTTCCATAGGCATTGTGATGTTGCTCTCTTCACTCATCATCTCGAATTGTGAGGACCATGTTCTTTTCATGCTTATCCATTTAACCGGAGTGTTGTCTCATCTCTTCAAGTTCTTTTTATCTTATCAAGTTTTCCTTCTTCTTTCAGTCGGAGTGTTGCCCAAATTATATCAGTCTTATTCCTTCTCTATCTAGTTTTAACCGGAGTGGTTCCAATATCTATCTTATCACTAAACCTCTTGGTTCTCGTCGTATCCCTTGTTCCTCTTTTCTAAAGGAGTGTTTTCAACTTTGTTCATCTTTGTTGTTTTCTTTGTTTCATTTTGCTCAACCTCTCAAGGTTCATGGTTTCACTCGTTTATCGAAGAAGCAACTTAGTTTACCTCTTATCTTCCTCTTCTTTTTCCCTCCCGTGCCATCCTAGATCTCGGGACGAGATCCTCTCGTAGTGGTGGAGTGTTGTAACGCCCCGGATACAACTTTCCATATTTGTAACTCCGACTCTTGCCTTTTCCGGAGATGTGATATGTTATTTCCTTCATGGTTGGGTTTTTGTCTGTTGTTTTGCTTTTTGTTCTTGCCTTGCATTTCATCTCATGACATCATCCGCATTGCATCAACACTCGTTGCCGTCATTGTTTTTTTTAAACTTGCATCCGCTCGTAGTTGCCGCGTCCCCCCTTGCTTTCGTTGAACATTCCGAGACCAACCAGGTTTTTTGAGTCCCTGTTGTTAGACCGCTTGTCCTTGTTGACCTTCTCTCAGACCAATTGGGCCCCTCTCTTCTCTCTTTCTCCGAGACCAACCACACCTTGCACACATTGGTATTATCCCCCTCTGCACAACCACCGACCCTCCTCTTGGCATGTCCGAAAACTGCCTCGAACCCGAACCGGGCTGTCATGACCGATGAGTCCGGATCAACCCCAAACATCCCTAAAATATCTTCGTTCATTTGTTTGGACTCCCGAAGCATTTTATTCTCGACCGTCGGATTTAAATAGGATGATCCAAACTCTCCTCCTTTCCATATATATAGTCCACCCTAGTCTATTTTGCAAACCCTAGAACCTAGGGATCCTGTCCCATCCTCCATTCCCTGTCCGCCGCCGCCACTCTCTCCAAAATCCCCCTCGGGATCCATCCCTCCCCAACCATTGCTCGCCACCTACAACCTCCCTCCTTTTCCTCGAGCAGCCAACCAACTCCCTGCCTTCCTCCTTGGGATCGTTCCCGATCCAAAAATCCAGCCAACCTGCTGCCTCTGACCATCTCGGTTATTTCCGCCGCCACCCAACCATTGTATCCCTTCGGGCCCATCCTTCCCGTGCCTCCCGCTGGCGAGAGCCCGAGCGGATCGAGCCAGCCGTCCCCGCCGGCGATGAGCAGCATCAGATCCCGCAGCTCCGGCGAGCCCTGCCGTCGGCGACCCCCGCAGGAACCCTCTCCTTCCTCCCCTGCTTCTTCTTCCTCCCTAGTATTTCTCTCCCTCCTCTCAACATCTCGGTCTTGCCTTTCTACAGGAGCACACCCGCGCCATGGTGCCCTCTCGAGCTCTTCCCGCGCCAGATCCGGCGAGCCACGCCGGATCCATCTCCTGCACCATGTAGCTCGGCGTGCCCGCGCTCC
>NC_041385.1:710321866-710325269 GCF_002162155.2 Triticum dicoccoides
CTCTGCCCGGATCAGGCCGTCCCTGCATCGTCCCTGTCGCCAAGTTCATCGCCCGCAATGGCGCAGCCGCCCCGCTCCCCTTCTTCACCGGAGTTCTTTGCCGCAAGACCCTTCCTCAAGGAGCGCCGCCGCCGCTGCTCTGCTTCCTGTCGAGCAGAGGAGGAGGAACGCCTCCGCGCCCTGCTTCTCGTTTTGTCCAGGAACGAGCAGCTCGCCCGCTCACCCCGTTGACCGCAGTCGCGCGTGGCCTCCAGCGCTTGGGCCTGCAGCCTCCAAGCCCAGCAACCAGCGCCCTCTCCACAGATCTGGGCTTGGCCCATGGTGAGAAACCCCAAAGCCCTTCCTGTGAACTATTGGCCCAGCCTCAGTTTCGGCCCGTGTCATTTTTTTTTTCCTGTTGCCAATTTAGCATTTATCCTATGTTTTACAGATTTACAGAAAAGTCCCTCATGTTCATGCATTTAATAACTCATTAACCGTGCATCGGATTAAAATGATTTAAACATGTAAAATGCTTAGAATTTTGTGTAGATTAATAATTTGCCACTTTCATCCATGTTAAATATGTTTAAATTGCTGTTTGCATTAATTTGCTTAAATTCCATGCTAAAATGATTTAATTCATAACTAATTAACCGTAGCTCCAATTTTTATAAACTATATATGTAAATGGGGTGGAAAAATGCCTAGTTTAACATGGTGCATTTTATTTTCCTGTTTAACAACAATAAAATTGTGTTTAGGGCAGAACAGTACCAAACTCAAAATATGCACATGGGGATTTCCGGAATTGTTGTTTGTTCTTTCCGGCCTCATTTAAAATTGCCTAGATAGGTAGTTTTGTTATACTTCACCTCTTGCCATGTTAATCAACATTTAATATTTCTGGGTACATAAACAAGAGTGAACTAAATTAATGAATGTGGTGTTTCGTCGTTGCATATTGAGCTCCACTTAATTTGTAGTATTGTTTGTGCACTTTGCCATGCTTTGCCATGCTTTTAAACCGGTCATGCATCATACTTGGTTGTGCATCATGTCATGATTATGCTTGTGTCTTTACCATATTGTTTGCTTCTTTCCGGTTTGCTTCTCTCGTTAGCTTCGGTTTCGTTCCGGAGTTGTGAGGATTCGTTCAACTACGTCCGTTCATCTTCTTCATGGACTCGTTCTTCTTCCTAGCGGGATTTCAGGCAAGATGACCGCTACCCTGGATCTCACTACTATCATTCTATGCTAGTTGCTTCGTTTTATCGCTATGCTGCGCTACCTATCACAAGTTTATCAAGCCATCCCAAATTGCCATGTCAGCCTCTAACCTTTTTACCCTTCCTAGCAAACCGTTGCTTGGCTATGTTACCGCTTTGCTCAGCCCTTCTTATAGCGTTGTTAGTTGCAGGTGAAGATGAAGATTGCTCTATGATGGACAAGATTATGTTGGGATATCACAATATCTCTTATATTATTAATGCATCTATATATTTGGTAAAGGGTGGAAGACTCGGCCTTATGCCTGGTGTTTTGTTCCACTCTTGCCGCCCTAGTTTCCGTCATACCGGTGTCATGTTCCCGTATTTTGCGTTCCTTACGCGGTTGGGTGATTTATGGGACCCCCTTGACAGTTCGCTTTGAATAAAACTCCTCCAGCAAGGCCCAACCTTGGTTTTACCATTTGCCTCACCTAGCCCTTTTTACCTTGGGTTTCCGGAGCCCGAGGGTCATCTTTATTTTAACCCCCCCAGGCCAGTGCTCCTTTGAGTGTTGGTCCGAAATGAGCAGCCTGCGGGGCCACCTCGGGGCAACTGGAGGTCTGGTTTTACTCGTAGCTTGACTTATCCGGTGTGCCCTGAGAACGAGGTACGTGCGACTCCTATCGGCATTTGTCGGCACATTGGGCGGCTTTGCTGGTCTTGTTTTACCATTGTCGAAATGTCTTGTAAACCGGGATTCCGAGTCTGATCGGGTCTTCCTGGGAGAAGGTATATCCTTCGTTGATCGCGAGAGCTTATCATGGGCTAAGTTGGGACACCCCTGCGGGGTTTAAACTTTCGAAAGCCGTGCCTGTGGTTATAGGCAGATGGGAATTTGTTAATGTCCGGTTGTAGATAACTTGACACCAGATCCGAACTAAAACACATCAACCGGGTGTGTAGCTGTGATGGTCTCTTTTTGGCGGAGTTCGGGAAGTGAAGACGGTTTTGGGTTATGTTTGACGCAAGTAGGAGTTCAGGATCACTTCTTGATCATTACTAGTTGACGACCGTTCCTTTTGCTCTCTTCTCGCTCTTATTTGCGTATGTTAGCCACCATATATGCTTAGTCACCGCTGCAACCTCACCACTTTACCCCTTCCTTTCCCATTAAGCTTTGCTAGTCTTGATACCCATGGTAATGGGATTGCTGAGTCCTCGTGGCTCACAGATTACTACAACAACAGTTGCAGGTATAGGCTATGCAATGATCATGACGCAAGAGCGATGTTTGCTTGTGTTGGAGTTCTTCTTCTGCTTCTGCTTCGATCAGGGGATAGGTTCCAGGTCGGCAGCCTGGGCTAGCAGGGTGGATGTCGTTTGAGTTTCTGTTTGTGTTTCATCCGTAGTCGGATGGTGCTATTATGTAAGATGATGTTGTATTCGTGTGGCATTGTATGCCTTATATATGTATCCCCATCTAATTATGTAATGTTGATGTAATGATATCCACCTTGCAAAAGCGTTTCAATATGCGGGTCTATCCTTGGTGGGACCTTTGAATTCCTTTTTGATAGGGTCGCATATTGGGCGTGACAGATACCCCTCCTACTTGTTGTCACTCGACCATACAAGGAATCACTCGACCTACCGAGGATCAGGAGTCACTCAACATTGCAACGTCAGGCATTCACTCCATAGTCTTTAAGGTCATAAATAGCACTTAAGGCTGGCGTTATCAGTAACGCCCCTACTTTATGTACATTAAGCCCCTTGTAATGGAGGATGGCTGGGGTCCTAGCGCACTCTATATAAGCCACCCCCCTCCTCTGGGACAAGGGTTAGCACCCCCTGTAACATCACACACATATAATCCGGTCGACCGGCTCCAGGCACCGAGACGTAGGGCTATTACTTCCTCCGAGAAGGGCCTTAACTCGTAAATCTCGTGTGTACACCTTCACAATAGCAGAGATCTTGCCTCTCCATACCTACCCCTTTCTATTGTCAGTCTTAGAACCACGACACTCATCGCTGCGCGCGCCCCTGCTCCTGACGCCGTCGCTGCACCGCCCCTGCCCCGAGCCATCGACGCCGTCGCCTCCCGCTCCCTGCTCCTCCTCGTCGTTACCCAGCGCCCCTGCCCTGACCACGCCGTTGTCACGCCGGCCCCTGCCCCACGCCCGAGCCCCTGCCCCGGGCCGCCCCCGCGC
>NC_041385.1:710325549-710363941 GCF_002162155.2 Triticum dicoccoides
GCCGCCCCCGCCCTCACCGTCGTCGTCACCGTCGCCAGCCGTCCCCGCTGTGAGCCGCCGCGCTGCCCCGTCTCTGTTTTTTCTTTTTATTAGATTTTTTTTCATATATATATAATTTTTATATATGTATGTATGTTGCTATATGTATGTAGATGTTTATAATGTATTAATTTTTTTGTTCAGAGCATGTTTTTATTCATATGTGTATTAATGTTTTTGTTGCATATATGTAATTTTTTTCAATGTATATGTGAATGTGGTAGCTATATATGCATGATGAGGGGGGTGGGGGTCGATATACCCCCCCCCAATAACTTCGACATGAGGGGGGGTCGATATACCCCCTTCCTGATAACTTTGACATGAGGGGGGTCGATATACCCCCTCCCCGATAACTTCGACATGAGGGGGGTCGATATACCCCCTCCCCGATAACATTTTTGAGAAAAGTTTTATATATCTAGCTAGGAAGAAGGAAGAAGGAAGAATAAGAAAAACTTATATATATATATGTGTGTGTGTGTGTGTGTGTGTGTGTGTGTGTGCAAAAGTTACATTTTTATAATAGTTTTATCTAGGAAGAAGGAAGAAGAAAGAAGGGAAGAAAAAGAAGGAGAGGAAAAAGGGGAGAAAAAAGAGAAGAAGAGGAGAGAAAATAAGAAGAGAAAGAAGGACAAGAAGAAGAGGAGAGGAAGAAGTGGAGAAAAAAAAGAAGAGGCAGAAGAAGAAAAAAGAGAGGAGAAGAAGAAAAAATAGATTTAAGAAGAAGGAATAGAGGAGAAGAAGAAAAAATAGATTATTCTCCTCTATTCCTTCTTCTTCTCCTTTTTTTTCTTCTTCTCCTCTTTTTTTTATTCTTCTTCCTCTCCTTAATTTTTATCGGGAACGAGGGTGTCGAGGATCGCCGAGGGGTCAAGGGTCGGGAACTAGGGTAGAGGGTCGAGGCTCACCGAGGGGTTGAGGGTCGTCGTGGGGTCGAGGGTCGTCGAGGGGCCGAGGGTTCGAGGGTTGAGGGTCGTCGAGGGGTCGAGGGTCGAGGATCGCTGAGGGGTCGAGAGGTTGCCTTGTGTCAAAGTATTGAAGAAATCCATGGCTTCATCATTAGCCGGAAGTTACCGGGGCATGATGGTACGAAGTTGTCCAAAATTATTCTGGAACGGAGTCCCGGATAGGATAATTCGCCTTTTGGTACGAAGTTCAGCAAAGGCCTTCCAAATAGCGATATTCGGAAGGCTCTTGCTGAACTTTGTACCAACAAGCAAGTTATCCTATTTGGGACTCCATTTTAAAATAACTTTAGAGAGCTTCGTGCCATCATGCGCCTGTTACTTTCGCCTAATGATGAAACCATGGTTTTGTTGAATCCTTTGACACTAGACAAACGTGACATGAGGGGGTCAAGGGTCGGGAACTAGGATAGACGGTCTGGATCACCGAGCGATCGAGGGTCGTGAACTAGGGTAGAGGGTCGAGGGTCACCGAGGGGTCGAGGGTTGAGGGTCGTCGAGGGGTCGATGGTCCAGATTTATCAAGAGTGCCCCCATTATGGATGTGCACAAGTTGATCCAATTTTTTTTTCTAATCTCATATATATATATATATATATATATATTCTTCTATATGTCACGTTGTCTATCAAAGTATTAAAGAATTTCATGGCTTCATCATTTGCCGGAAGTAACAGGTGTATGATGCTACGAAGCTCTTCAAAGTTGTTTTGGAACGGAGTTCCTGATAGAATAATTCGCCTTTTGGTACGAATTTAAGCAAAGGCCTTCCAAATAGAGATATTCGGAAGGCTCTTGCTGAACTTTGTACCAAAAAGCAAATTATTCTATTGGGAACTCCGTTCCAAAACAACTTTGAAGAGCTTCGTACCATTATGCGACTGTCATTTCTGGCTAATGATGAAGTCATGGTTTTCTTGAATTCTTTAACACTGGACAACGTGACATATAGAAGGGTAGATGAGATCAGGAAAAATATGGACCATTTTCTGCACATCCAGAATGGCGCCATTTTGTTAAATCCCTTGTCAGTCCGGATGTCGTACATTCATGATAGAGGCGGTCCGGCCCAAACCCTACAAGCATTGCCGAGGCCACCCAAATTTACCAGGTTAAAAGACCATTGTCGTCGAGGCCACCCAAACCCTAGAAGCATTGCCGAGGCCACCCCAAACCCTAGAAGCATTGCCGAGGCCACCCAAATTTACCAAGTTAAAAGAGCATTGTCATCGAGGCCACCCCAAACCCTAGAAGCATTGTCGAGGCCACCCCAAATCGTAGAAGCGTCGAGGCCACCAACATGATTCCTTGTTGTGATTAGCTAGCTAGGTCTACATTTGCCACTAATGTATGCATCTGTCATGTTGGTATATTAATTGCCATGTTGTAATATTTGCAGAAACTATGGAGCACCGAGACTTGGAAGCAGAACAGGTATTCGGGGACATAATCCTCGATAGAGGTGATGTCTTGTCGTTTCTCAATGACACCGATGGTCTCAAAGGAGAGGGTGAAGCAGGATCCAGTGATCGAACAATGGAGGAGGAAGGACATGATCATGATGGCTCTGGTGACCGAATGCCGGTGGAAGAAGGAGACATTGATGACGGCTTCGGTGACCGAACAAAGTCTGGCCAGGTGTATATATTAATTAAGCCTGTGTTGACTAGCTAATAGATGCATTAATTGTTTTGGTATGTACACATATTAACTCTCTTTTTTCTTATTTTCTAGCCCTCCGGATTGAGCCAAACTTCGGTAACGAGAGGAGGCCCGAAGAAAAGGTTGCGCCAGGATGAAAGGTTCACCATCACAGCAATCGTGGGCGATGGCCAACCGATTGAACCCAACCGGACCAAGGAAGCATTTTCTGCTCAGTGCGGGGTTCTTGTTAGGGACATGATCCCGATCAGCATCCACCAATGGTATAAGCCTAAGAATGAAGACCCTTAAGTGTCTTATGTCAACGATAGGCAGAAAGATGATCTTTGGACCGCGCTGAAGGCAAATTTCACCCTACCGCCAGAGGAGGATCCGGAGAAGCCAGTTATAGAGCCATTGGTCAAGGCTCGTGCTCTTAAGAAGATGGCAGATCTATTCAGGAGGTGGAAGAATGAGTTGAAATCAACGTTTGTCGACAAAGTGAAGACTCCAGAATTCACCAGCTGATTTGAGAAGATAAGAGATCAATGGCCCACATCTGTGGCCTACAAGACATCGGAGAAGAGGAAGAAGATTTCAGCGACAAACAAGAAAAATGCTGCAAAGAAGGAGCTTCACCATCGCACGTGGTTAGGTGGCTACCTCAAAGCCCGGACGTTGTGGGACGAGGCTGAGAATGACCTGCTTGCTAAAGGGGTCAAACCAGAGACATTCCACTGGCCAGACCGTTCAACGATTTGGTTCTTCAGGGTTGGGGGAACGTTGGACTCTAAAACAGGGAAGTGCATTTGGACAGACGAGCAACTTGAAATACCCGTCAAGAAGCTTCAGCAGTATATCGCCACAGCGCAGCAAGGGATGTTCGTTCCCGACAGAGAGAACGACCAGCTCACACAGGCCCTCGAGAATCCTGAGCACCTTGGACGAACATGAGGCATGACAGGCTCCATTGCGTGGAAGGTTGGGTTTACTGGCGCAGGCGGTTACAAAATATGGGAGAGGAAGAGGATTGTGGAGCAGACCGAACTGCAAAAGCTGAATGCAAGGGTATAAGCACTAGAGGAACAAGCAGTTCACAGCCAGCGACCTGCGGGAGCTACCCCAGAAGCTACCCCTCCATCTCAGCGGATAAGAAGCGTGGCTTCCACCGAGCTCCTTCAGCAGCCTAACTTCACAGCTCCCAACTACCCTGTGGATGCAATCACGGAGGCTCAAGATTGCCACCTTATGGCGGAATGGGGGCACCTCAAAGTCAAGGCGACTGTCGGCTCTGTCGCACCTCCTGAACCCAGCGCAACTTTTCACTGCCTTCCGATTCCACGAGGCTATGCTATTGTGATGGTCGATGAAATAACGGAGGGATTTGAGGAGCTCGAGCTTGACCACCCTACCGATGAAGGGGAGACTCAGCTGGGTCTTGCTCTGAAGACTCCATGTCTATGGCAGAAGGAGCTCATCAACCTTCCGAACTGGACGCCTCCGCCTCCTCCTCCTCCTCCGGCAAGCCAGGGCACTCCGCCTCCTCCTCCGGCGAGTGATCAGGGCACTCCGCCTCCTTCTCTGGCTTCTCCAGCGCATGGTGGCACTCCGCCTCCTTCTCCACCTGCGCCGGCGCGTCCGAGCAGCCCACCTCCTCCTCCACCTTGTCAGCAATAGCGGAAGACAGTCGCCACCACTATGGCTGCTCTGGTGTGTCGTAGCACTCCGCCTCCTTCTTCTCCGCCTCGTAAGCAACAAAAGAAGACAGCTGCAGCAGCTCCGGTTGCTCCGACGTCTAGCAGTACAGCTAGAGACGGGAGGCAATACAGATTCAGTCCATCTCTCAAGCCTCTAGAGAAGTTACCGTACGAGATGACCAAGGAGAAAAACGCGAAGATCTGTAAAGCCCAAATGAAAGACTTCTTTGATACGCAAAGAGCTAAGAAACATCCACCTCCGGCGGAGAAGATAGATCCTGTGAAAGTTCAACACACTGTCGATGCCCTGAAGCGACCACCACCTTCCCCGCTGCTAACCAACTATGATCGCATTATTCAAAGTTCATATAAGGAAGCGTCCCGGTTGGGAAGTACTTGCAGTGATCGAAGGTTAGCAGAACGAAGAAGTGGGGAAAAAATCCCCAGCTCGGCGAACAAGCGAACCAATCGTGCCCCCCCGCCCAAGGTGTCTAGCGATATCGTCGCTAATCATGCGAGGATGGTGCCCAGTACCAATCCTGGAGATTACCTGCCCGATGATGCACATTTTGATATAATTGAGGTGGACGAATTCAAATACCGGCACGGGAAGCCTCTCGTCAAACCTGGTCATCCTCTTCTAACAACGATGATGCGAAGATTCCATGAGTGGTACATGGACACCTGTAGCAAGTCTAGGAAGGATACTTTGACAGTGAGAGTTAAAGAGGAGCACGACCTCGTTGGAATTGATCTGTTGTCTGTTCCATTTGAGGAGTTCTTCCAGTTTTTCAATCAGAAGGCCCTCGATAAAATAATTGTCACTTGCTACTGTCTGTAAGTACTACTTCTGTAATTAAGTCTCTATACATAGCTCAGCTCTTTCATTGCATGTATATATAATTATCCTCACTATATTATGCAGATTGAAGATCGCCGAATGCAAGAAAAGACAAATCGGTGATATTGGGTTCATTAACACAAATCTCTTAGATGAATGGAATGTTAAATATGATGCCAAACAAACCGAGGCCAACTTGCTACGATCGTTGCTTCAAAAATCAAAACAAAGATAAAATACTCTTTACTTACAACTTGAAGTGAGTGTTACTATCTTGTGCATATTCGGTTTCCATTATTACTCAAGGTTATAGTAATGTAATTGATGAGTTATGCATGCGTGCGCAGCTTCCACTTTATTCTGCTAGAGATTAAGCTTGAGCAGGGACTAGTAACTGTCATAGCACTACAAAAAAGACACATCTATGACATTTTGGGCCGAACGAATTTTTTTCTATCATACTTATGACACTTCTATGACGATAATTGTGACAAAACCCGGTATCATCATAGATGTGCTGGGGTCCTACTTCTATGACAAAAAATCATGACAAAAATGGGCTTTTCATCCTGGGCGGGCCGGAGACGCAGCTGCATGACATTCTTTGGGTCGTCCATGATGGAAAAAACCATGGTAGAAGCGAGGGTGAGGAAAATATCGCGGGAGTTAGGGAATTATGGTGGGTGGTCGGGTCCGAGTGATGCATGTTTCTCTCGTACGTACACACATGTGTGTGAGGCGTTGGGCTCTAACTGAACCCGAGCGAGGCGTTGGGCTCTAATTGAACCCGAGCGATTGCACTAGCTATGTTACTGAACCCGAGCGATCAATCCCTTGCTGTTAACTGAACCCGAGTGATTCCTTCACTACTGCTGCTACCTGAAGCCGATCGAACACTGCTGCCTCATTCCCTTGATAAACAGTGAGCGTTGTTGAGGGGGTTTGGATGAACAGTTCCCGATGGGGGGTTAGGTAAACAGGACCACGTGGTAGTGGAGGCCGTTGCCGCTGGATGAACAGTACCCCGATCGATCGAGCCGGTGGATGAACAGGACCCCGTGGAGGGCTGGATGAATAGGACCCCGTGGAGGGCTGGATGAACAGTAGCCATTGGAGGGCTGGTTGAACAATAGCCGGTGGAGGGCTGGATGAACAGTAGCTCGTGGAGGGGTGGTTGAACAGGACCCTCGTGGAGAGGGCTGGTTGAACAGTAGCCGGTGGAGGAGCACGTGGTGGAGGCTGGATGAACATGAGCCCGTGGATGAACAGTCACAGGTGGAGGCTGGAGGAGGTCGATGGTGGATGAACAGTAGCCCGTGGATGCTGGAGGAGGTCGACGGTGGAGATGAATAGTATCCCGTGGAGTCCCGTTTTGCGGTACGCCACACCCCTCCCGATGAACAGGACCCCCGTTTCGACCGTAGCGTTCCAACACAAGTCCGTTTCCTCCGCTTTGCGGTACGCCACACCCCTCCCGATCAACAGGACCCCATTTCCATCGCAGGAGGTCTGTTTCCTCCGTTTTGCGGTACGCCAGACCCGTCCCGATGAACATGATCCTGTTTCGACCGTGGCCGGTCAAACAGAAGGCTGTTTCCTCCGTTTTGCGGTACGCCAGACCTCGTTTCCATCGGCTGTTCTGTCCAAGCCAGTTGGCTCCTGATGAACACGACGACGCATTCCGTTCCAACCCAGCTGGTTGCCTCCCCATGAACACGACGATTGAGGGAGTCCTGGATTAGGGGGTATCCGGACAACCGGACTATATACTTTGGCCGGACTGTTGGACCGTGAAGATACAAGACTCAAGACTTCGTCCCATGTCTGGATGGGACTCTCCTTTGCGTGGAAGACAAGCTTGGCGATCCGGATATTATATTTTCTTCTTTGTAACCGATTCCATGTAAACCCTAGCCCTCTCCGGTGTCTATATAAGCCGGAGGGTTCAGTCCTTAGAGCCAGAATCATAATCATCATAGGCTAGCTTCTAGGGTTTAGCCTCTATGATCTCGTGGTAGATCAACTCTTGTAACACCCGTATCATCAATATCAATCAAGCAAGAAGTAGGGTTTTACCTCCATCGAGAGGGCCTGAACCTGGGTAAACATTGTGTCCCTTGCCTCCTGTTACCATCAGCCTGAGACGCACAGATCGGGACCCCCTACCCGAGATCCACCGGTTTTGACACCGACATTGGTGCTTTCACCGAGAGTTCCTCTGTGTCGTTGCTACAAGGTTCGATGGCCCGTCTCGTTGTCAAGGACAACATCACCTCTGAAGGAGCGCTGGCTGTAGGCCAAACTCTCCGACTAGGCGGCTTCGTCATGGCCGCCCGATCGGCTGTCGCGCCAACGATGACCTCTCGGGTCATCACGAATAGCCTCCACGTCAATTCTGAACTCGCCGAACAGATGGATCCAAGGGAGCTCTCCTCCCTTAATAAGCTCTTGGATCGCATCGCCGCTTTGGGAGTCGCCACAGACTATGACCGGATCGGGCTTAAACCCGACCAAAGGGATATTAAATCCCCATCGATCACCCACGAGATAGCAGTAGTGGAGGAGCCGCATACGGATTATCCTTCTATTTTGAGGACAAATTATGTCCGGATGACCAAGCTCTCTTAGCCGGATACCCCCTCACGGGAGTACATGACCCAGACCCTGGACTTAGAATTGGGTATCGGGCCGGAAAAATCGGGCAGCGCCCCGGATCCCGAGCTATCAAGCCCGGAAGCTCCTCTGCCCCTGGGCGTTAGATCGGATCAGAATCCAGATTCAGCTACACCCACGCACCTCGACTTAAAACATCTCTCCCATATCAGAAAAGAGCCCAAAGAGACAGTACATCGCTACTGGGCCAGATTCCTCCTTGTGCTAAACAAGGTCACGGACTGTCGTAAGGAGGACGCAATCTCACTTTTCTACAAAAATTGCATGAACAAAGGGATCCTTAATGCTATAAGACACCGCGACATAGTACACTTTCCTGACTCAGCAGCCATAGTATAGAAGTACTGTGCGATGAAAAGCACCTGGAAAACCCAAACAGAATTTTGGGATAGTCCGGCTCTCACTAAAACCTTTGTCCGAGCTAAACGGGCAAACTCTCGTAAGTCAGCCGATCCAATCCCCAAGAAACCAAAGCCCACCCCAGGGCGTGGAACCGTATTAGAAGAATGGCTCAATGGGCCATGTAAACTCGACAGCACGCCGGACACTACACCAACACATAGCCTTAGAGCATGTTGGATACTCCGGCAGGTAGCAAAAAGTGGCGAGGAGCTTCTTGTAAGCCATAAAGCAGAACAACATCCCGCCAAAGAAAACAATACGGTACTTACAGACTTCGAGACTTTCACCTCAAATAATAGGCGCAAGCGAGCCCATCAAAATCTCGCTGAAATTTGCCACGTGTCAAAAATAAACCCGTGGAACGACACGGCTATGACTTTCAGTGCCAGTGACGAACCCCAATTCCAGACAGTCCAGGCACCTGCCGCATTGGTCCTTAGCCCAATCGTGGACGGCTTTCGGCTCACTAAATTACTCATGGACGGCGGAAGTGGACTAAACTTGATCTATGAAGAAACACTCAGCAAGATGGAAATGGACAAAAGTCGCATTGAGCAGAGCTGCACAACCTTCAGGGGAACCATCCCTAGTCGGGAGGCACGGTGTGCGGGAAAAATCACACTCTATGTAGTATTCGGCACCCCAGAGAATTACAGGCCCGAAGAAATCACATTCCAAGTGGCTCCTTTCAGCAGAGGATACCACACACTTTTAGGGCGGGACGCATTCGCAAGCTTTCAAGCTATACCCCATTACAGATACATGGAGCTTAAAATGCCTGGACCCAATGGAATCATCACTCTAGCCAGTGACCCGGACGTCGCACTCCACGCTGAAAATAAAACTGCATCACTTGCCCTGGAGGCATTATCTGAAGCCCTAGCTGCTGAAGAACTAACAACACTGCACACCATAGTGGACAGGGACGAAGTGATACTTGACAAACGACCCAAGTCCACATCATTTAAACCCGCAGACGAGATAGTTAAATTCCATGTCCATCCAATGGACCCCACGAAGACAACTTCCACCGGGACACAGTTGAGCCCCACAATGGATGCTGCACTATGCGAATTTCCTACGCGAGTATTGGGACATTTTTGCTTGGCATCCTTCAGACATGCCAGGCATCCCACGCGAGCTGGCCGAACACAGCCTCAACATACTGAAAGGATACAAGCTAGTCAAACAGACTCTTAGGCGCTTCTCAGAGCCTAAATGACAAGCCATGGGAGAAGATCTAGCCAAGCTACTTGAGGCCGGATTCATCAGAGATATCAAGCATCCGGATTGGCTGGAAAATCTGGTAATGGTACCAAATAAGGACAAATCCTGGCGCCTATGCGTCGACTTCAAAGACCTCAACAAGGCTTTCCCCAAGGATCCCTTCCCCCTCCCTCGCATCGACCAAATCATCGAAGCCACCGCAGGACACGACTCACTGTGTTTCCTCGACGCATACTCTGGATACCATCAAATAAAGATGGCAGAGTCCGACCAAGCGGCAACGGCCTTCATAACACCGTATGGTCCTTTCTGCTTCAACACTATGCCTTTCGGGCTTAAAAATGCCGGCGCAACCTATCAACACATGATTCAAACATGCCTCGAGAAGCAAATCGGCAAAAGGTGGAGGCATACGTGGAAGACGTGGTCATAAAAACAAGACACGTCGTAACCCTAATAGACGACTTGAGGCTTACGTTCGATAACCTCCGGACATACGACATCGAGCTAAACCCGGAAAAATGTGTTTTCAGCGTGCCCTCTGGGAAGCTGCTCGGTTTCATTGTTTCCAATAGAGGAATTGAAGTGAATCCGGCAAAAATCCAAGCTCTGTTGTAGTTGGCTATCCCAACAGACCTCAAGCATATCCAGAAACTAGCTGGATGCATGGCTGTCCTAAGCCGCTTTATCTCCTGATTAGGAGAAGAGGCATTACCTCTTTACCGCCTTCTTCGGTGCACCGAACACTTCATGTGGATGGATGCAGCCGTGGCTGGACTGGACGAAATAAAGACCTTATTGGCCAGTAATCCAGTCCTAATAGCGCCAAATACTGGCAAACCTATGCTATTGTACATAGCGGCAACACATCAAGTTGTAAGTGCAGTGCTCGTCATCGAACGAGAGGCTGACGGATAGAAATTCCCGCTCTAGAAGCCGATATATTACGTATCCATGGTCCTCACCGCATGCAAATCCCGATACCCACACTATCAAAAGATAGCATACACGGTCTTCTTGGCATCCCGAAAGCTACGACACTACTTCCAAGAGTGTTCGATCATGGTGGCCTCCGAAGTACCACTCAACGACATAATAAATAACCATGACGCTACATGCCGGATTGCTAAATGGGCCATCGAGCTCCTTCCGTTCGACATAACATACAAACCACGGCGGGCCATTAAATCGCAAGTACTGGCCGACTTTGTTGCCGAATGGACAGGAGCCGAACTCCCTAAAGTGTATGACTCGTACTCTAACTGGATCATGCACTTCAACGGCACTAAAATGCTGGCCGGATTAGGAGAAGGTGTAGTCCTGACGTCTCCCACCGGAGACACGGTCCAATACGTACTCCAAATATTATACACAGACTCCAACAACGCAACCGAATATGAGGCTCTGTTACACGGTCTTCGGATGGCAGTCTCTATGGGCATTCAACGCCTGGAAGTGCGCGGGGATTCAAATCTCGCAATATCACAAATAAATGGAGACTTTGATGCCAAGGATCCGAAAATGGCGGCCTATCGTAATGCCGTCCTCAAATTATCATCTCGATTCGAGGGGCTCGAATTCCACCATGTGGCTCGAGAAACAATCAAGCGGCGAATATCCTCGCCCGCATCGGCGCTAAACGAGACCCTGTCCCACCTAACATATTCCTGGAAAGACTGTTCAAGCCATTCGTGGTATGGGAAGGGGAGTCCGGCAACACTAGCACGGATCCGAATACACCCCCAGATTCTGAACCATCAAACGTAATCAGAGGCTCCACCACCGAAGTAACACCTTCGGCCCACAAAATCATGGCTGTAATCGCCTCGTGGACTGAGACTTTCTTGGCCTACCTAAATAGGCAGGAGCTCCTCGAGGACCAAAATGAAGCATGTTGCATCGTGCGGCGTTCCAAAGCCTACGAAGTCCATGAGGGGGAACTCTATAAGAAAAGTGCGACCGGAGTGCTCCAAAGATACATCTCCGAAGAGGAAGGGCGGTAGCTCTTGGCTGAAATCCATGCCGGACTCGGCGGATACCACGCTGCGGCTCGGGCACTTGTCAGCAAGGCCTTCCGCACAGGCTTATATTGGCCTACAACCCGAGTAGACGCATAAGACCTTGTCCAACACTGCGTCGGTTGCCAGCTCTTTGCCAATCAGAGCCACATGCCCCCTACCGCTCTCCAAACAATCCCCATCACTTGGCCCTTTGCGGTCTGGGGGCTGGATATGGTCGGACCCCTTAAAGGGGGAAGCCATAAGAAAAAATACTTATTGGTCATGGTGGACAAGTTCACCAAATGGATAGAAGCTAAACCAGTCAAAACGGCCGAATCCAGACCAGTGAGAGACTTCATATCCGGGGTTGTACACCGATACGGCGTCCCCCATAGCATCATCACTGATAATGGCTCAGACTTCACAGACGATGAAGTGAAAACCTGGTACAGCAACATGGGCATTAAGCTCGATTACGCCTTCGCCTACCATCCCCAAACAAACGGCCAGGTCGAACGTGCAAACGGTCTCATCATGAGTGGCATCAAACCCAGACTAGTGCGATCCTTGATAGAGTCAGACACGCACTGGGTCGAGGTGCTTGACTCCGTACTCTAGGGGCTGCGGACCACACCGAATCGCACCACCGGATACACATGATTTTTTATGGTATACGGCGCGGAAGCAGTACTACCCTGCGACATAATACATGATTCACCTCGCGTACGCATGTACGAAGAGAAGGAAGCCAAGCTAGACTGGCAGGACAACTGAGATGCCCTGGAGGAGGAGCGCAACATCGCAAAAGCCCGTTCCGCATTCTATCAGCAGCTGGCTCGACGGTACCAAAGCAGAGAAGTACGTGCCAAAACTTATAATATTGGCGAACTCGTTCTACGCCTACCAGAGAAGAAGAAGGACAAGCTCAAACCTAAGTGGGAGGGTCCCTTCGTTATTGACAAAGTTCTCACTGGAGGAGCGTACCGCCTACATAATGCATCCAATAACAGACTCGAGCCGAACCCATGGAACGCGGCTAGACTCCAGAGATTCTACGCCTAGCGCCGAACTCAGTGTTCGTCTCCTTACCACTCCTTTTTCATCATGTTCCTCCACTTTTTCCTTTCTCGTCCTTTTTCATTCTTCACACATATTTACTCAATACAGTGCAGACATCTCCTAATTCATGGCTTCTTGCTTCCTATACGGAAGCTAAATATAATTGCTTTCATGGCTTCTTGCTTATCACATATGCGTTCTTTTTCCATATGTGCCTTTTCTTCACCATTATATGCATCGATATGACTTAAGATGTGGCCATGCTGGGTTGCCTGGCTCTTGTGTTTATGATCTACGTTCCCGTTAATTCGGCTAGGGCATAAGGGGAGCACCTCTGCGATTGTTACTACCGGTTCAGCCGGATGTGTACCTCAGACTGGATGAAGCCGAAAGCTAGCGTTCTTAAGGGAATATTCGGTCGGTGAACAAAAGATGTTTTTTTTCATTTATCACAACGTGAACCCCCAGAAGTTTTTTATCCTGCGCCTCTGTTCGCAGTCCGGACATGTACATCGATGCATGTGCTCCTAGGGAAAGGAACCCCTAACGGAACTATTCTCCTTGGAAGATGTTTCTTACTATCCATGTAATATAACGTAACTAGTTGGGTACGTGTCTGTTCAAGCACTTATGACCCCTACGCCTGGTTTCCACGCATACCTCGGTTCTGCATAACTGAGCGGGTATTCGGATACACCCCGAACTGTCAGATCCGGGGTCTGAAGCGAAAAGGTCCGGCATGACAAATGATTTTAATCCGGCTAGGGACTACATATGTCCATTAAATTACATAGTCACTTGGACTGACTATATTCTTCCTCTATACCGTCCAACAGGTTATCTAGCTTACAATCCTGTTGGGAATACTTTGCGGCTAACGCTACCTGGTCAAACACCAAACTCACGGGAATTTCTTGCCCATCTGGCCCTGCCGGTCCGACTTCGGCCATATGGTTCGGGTCAAGCTTGGTGTAGCGCGTCTTCACCATAGCCCAGGCTTCTCTTGCACCTTGTCGGCAGGCTGACATCTTCCACAATCGGAAGCGCCGCCGTGCTCCTTGGAGCATATCCACGAGCTTCCCCATGCCTTTTGGCAGGAAGGTGGATGGCCACAAGGCCTGGGCAATACCCTACATCACCTGCCGACTCGCTCGTGCAACTGTGAGAGGTCTTGCAGCAAATCGCCTACAGACGCGGGCATCTCCTCTTCAGGGCGGCCCGTCAACATACCTATAGATATAAATTATTTCAATATGCTTCCTCGCTGAGCTGTACTACAGTTCGTCTAGGCACTTACCATAAATGTCGCAACGAAGCCTTCTGTTCTCCTTCACGGAGTCCGCCAGCTAAGGGCGGACATCTCCTAATTCGACGCCCAGCCGGACATTGGCATCTTGAAGATTGTTCTTCTCCTGCCTAACTTGCGTAAGAATACGCTCGCCAGCTTTTAGCTGCCTTTGGAGATGTGACTCGTCACCTCTTACGACCTCCGGATTCACCCCGGGATTGTCTGTAGAATTTTCTGTTAGACTTATCATACAAGCCACTTACTAATTGGTACATTTCCATACAATTGAGACAAATGTTACCAAATGAGGCCGTCTGGGATTCCTCTAGCTTGGCAACCGTGGCCCTCAGCTGGGTCTTGCACTCCTCCAGCTCTCGAGACAATTGGGCATTCTTATCTACAAGGACCTGTGCATAAATTGATCCTTAAAACAGTTGTTCCAACCGTTTCAAGCCTCAGGGGCTACTGCTATACATGCTTATCAAACTTTCTTACCCGTATATCTTTGGCATACTGGTCTGTCGCACGGGCAAGCCTGCCTTGAGCAGCTCAGATGTATGCATCTCCCGAATTGAAAGCATTAAATGCCTCTTCGGAAAAGATGTTGTTGTGAATTACGCCACGTCGGCGCCGGTGATTCATGGCACTCTCTACTTTGGAATTCGTGGAAGAGAGCATATCCGCATCCTCTGTCAGAGGACAATTCGGCATCGGCCCCGCGTCCGCTTCCTCCATCGAAGCCGGTCCTGGAATCCGGCTGGTGGAGGCGTGATTGGCAGGATCTCCGGATACAGTCCGGCTACTCCTCTTTCTGCCAGGACACAAAGGACGCTGTCATATTTCAAACACAATAATCACAGAGCAGGTTTTTTCCATACCTCTGTAGCGGCGTTTCGGCCCTAACCGCCTTCCTCTTAAACCTGCCCGATCCGGATGCCTTTTGCCGACGGGCCCCCAGGGGCTCGGCACCGTGTTCCGACTGTCGTCTCTACAAAAATACGATATTTTAGGCATAAGGCATGGCATCAGAAAGGATTCCTCTTCTGAGGATAGGGTTTTTTGGCTTTGGTTACACGCGATGCAGGTAGCAGTCCGGGATAGTTGGCGATAATGGCCACTGAGGCACCATCGCAACTCGCCTGATAAAATGTCCTGTTGACGATCTCCACAGTAATATCCGGGTCTTCTTCGAGTCCTGGATCGAAGACCCTTCCATGGTCCTCTGGCTGCGGGGAGGGGCTAGAGAATCCTTCGACGACCCTCCTTAGTTCCTGCTCAGAAATGTCGAGGTAAATAATCTTGACGAAGGACGCAGAATGAATGAAGCAGGGGAAAGAGTGACGACTTACCCAACTTGGGGGGTTGTACATAGAAAACCCATCCCGCGGTTTAATATGAAGGAATTCTTCTTCTTCTCCTTTATACAAATCGGAAAATATCCTCGCCAGAGCAACGGCGGAGTCCGGACCCTTACGACCACAGCGGGTAGCATCATCTTCCCCGTTGTAGTGCCACATGGGCTTCCCCCGATACTCAAGCGGCTGCACTCCCCGCATTATGCATATTTCCATAACCTCGACTATTGTCAGCTCTGATTTGGCCAGTAACTTTATCCTGTTCATCATGAAGTGTACTTCTCTGGTATCCTCCTCCTAGGGGCCCCGAGGGAGCCAACTTCGGCGTGCCTTGGGCGGAGCATTACTGAACTCAGGGAGACCTGTCTGGACTGGATCCGGAAGGGGAACATCATCGACATAAAACCACTCCGAGGGCCAGTTCTCCGGTGCCTTCTTGGGAGTACCGGATAGGTATCCGGTCTCGGTGACGCGCCATACTTCGGCTCCGCCCACTTGATATATGGATTCCCCCTGGTTGCGAGGGAGAGGCGAACAACTTCTTCCATAACCCGAAGTGAGCCTGGTAGCCCAGAAATTGTTCACAAAGGGCAATGTATCCTGCTATGTGCAACACGGAGGCAGGGGTGAAGTTGTGCAACTGGAGGCCGTAGAACTCCTGGAGCCCGCGAAGGAATGGGTAGATTGGAAACCCGACGCCTCTTAGCAGATGCGGGATGAGGCATATTCGCTCCCCCGGGGATGTATTAGGAGATCTCTCCGCCTGCTCCCCGCCATTATAGGTGTCTAGTCCAGCTCGGACGGGGACCATGAACGCCGGTGGAAGAAACCCCTGGGTCTGCAGCTCTATTAAGCGGTTTTGAGGAACAGAACATTCTTCCCAATCACCTGGCCTAGAGCTACAGGAGCGAGACGAGGAGCTGCGACGACCGGCCATGCTGGAATGATTCTTTCTAGGCGCGCTCTGTCGGGTGCTCGCTCAAGGGAAGAAGGTGGGGTTTGGATCTGAGAATCCCCGTCCCTTCAATTAGACGATTTTTGCTTGCAGGACCGGGGAGGCAAATGCAAAAATGCCCCCGCTCCTCGTATTCGCTTGACACATGGAGATGGTCATTATTGAAGCACAGAAGCCGAGGAGTACAACATTGATGGGAAGCCAGACACTATTCGTTACAACATGTACTTTGGAGTATTCGGAGATGGAACCTGCCTTGCAATGCTGAAGACAAACTGCGTGCCGGACTCATCGTCATTGAAGCCTGGTTCAGGGGCTACTGAGGGAGTCCTGGATTAGGGGGTATCCGGACAGACGGAGTATATACTTTGGCTGGACTGTTGGACCGTGAAGATACAAGACTCAAGACTTCGTCCCGTGTCCGGATGGGACTCTCCTTTGCGTGGAAGACAAGCTTGGCGATCCGGATATTATATTTCCTTCTTTGTAACCGACTCCATGTAAACCCTAGCCCTCTCCTGTGTCTATATAAACCGGAGGGTTCAGTCCTTAGAGCCAGAATCATAATCATCATAGGCTAGCTTCTAGGGTTTAGCCTCTACGATCTCGTGGTAGATCAACTCTTATAACACCCATATCATCAATATCAATCGAGCAGGAAGTAGGGTTTTACCTCCATCGAGAGGGCCCGAACCTGGGTAAACATTATGTCCCTTGCCTCCTGTTACCATCAGCCTGAGACGCACAGATTGGGACCCCCTACCTGAGATCCGCCGGTTTTGACACCGATAACGATGGTGCAGCTTCTCCGTTCCGACCCAGCCATGTGCACGAGCCCTGGCCATACGTGTGTGCGAGTAGGCTTTCGAGACCCCGCCTGTATGTACGTACGTGGCCGTATTTACTTTCTTGCACCCTGGCCGCTGTACGTAAATGTACATGCTATGTGCGCACCTCTACTACGACACGTGTGTGCCTCTACTACGACACGTGCCCTTCCTTACACAGCCACGGTTCATCACTGCAGCCTGCAGACAGATCGATCGTATGTATGTACAGGTTCGCGACCAGAATGACAATGCTACGTACGCTTTCACCAGGTGGGTCCTGACTATCAGGCACTTCCTTGCGTGCGAAGATGTAGCTGGTGGGTCCCAGTAGTCATGGGGGTGAATCATTTTTTTGCCCGTAATATGGACGCACTTCCTTGCGTGCGAAGATGTAGCTGGTGGATCCCAGCAGTCAGGGGGAAAACATTTTTTTGCGAAATATGGTGGCCCGTCCGGTGGGTCCCTGCTGTTAGGTGGAGGAATCATTATTTTCCGCGTAATAAGGAGGCACTTCCTTGCTGCGGCCGTGGACCCAGCTGTCAGCCTCTCCATGTAGAGTACTCTTCCGATGGAAGTCGTTCGTTGACCACATTGACCACGCCGCGCCGAGAGCACCAAGACGGTGGATGATGGCGAGGCCTGGGAAGGGAACGACATGGAGCTGGAGAAGACGCGATAGTGGATGCCCATGCGGAGAGGAGTACGAGTGTTCACTGGTTCGGTTGAAGTGTGAGGCTGCCATCGCCGCAGGGCCTGGCCAGCGGTGGGAGTAGTAGGGGGCTGTGGGGCCTCTGCGGCAGCACAGCCAGCCATGGGAGGCACGAGCAGGCGGCATGACCGGCGCTGCTTTGGGCGGCTGGAGCAAGAAGACCAGAGGTTGAAGAAGCACGACGGTCGCTGGGTGGACATCGTACAATCACTGCAGCTAGAATCGTTTATGTTGACTAAGTTGACAAAGCCCTTGGTATGTGTCAACTTAGTAGGCCAATAGGTCAGCCTCTGAAATGGTGGACCCCACATGTCTGGGGAGGAATCATTTTTTGGGCGGGTGAAGCTAGAATATCCGAGATTGAAGAAGAAGCACGACATCCGTTGGATGGACATCCAATGACCACTGTTGCTAGAACCGTGTGTTGACTAGAAGTTGATAAAGCCTTTCATACGCGTCAACTTATTTTTTTTGACGGGACACGTCAACTTAGTAGGCCCACATGTGTGTGGCAGAGAACTTATAGCCCATTTGAGATCTGTAAGAATATACATCTGATACGTCCATTTTGCATCATGTTTTTATATCGATATTTATTGCATTATGGGCTGTTATTACACATTATGTCACAATACTTATGCCTATTCTCTCTTATTTTACAAGGTTTACACAAAGAGGGAGAATGCCGGCATCTAGAATTCTGGGCTAGAAAAGGAGCAAACATTAGAGACATATACTGCACAACTCCAAAAGTCCTGAAACTCCATGGAAGTTAGTTTTATAATATATAAAAAATATTGGGCGAAGAAAGTACCAAAGGGGGGCCACCCACCATCCTCGAGGGTGGGGGGCGTGCCCTACCCCCCTGGGCGCGCCCCCTGCCTCGTGGGCCCCCTGCCAGGCCTCCGGTGCCAATCTTTGGCTATATGAAGTCTTTCACCCTGGAAAAAAAATCAGAAGCAAGCTTTCGGGATAAAGCGTCGCCGTCTCGAGGCGGAACCTGGTGAAACCAATCTAGGGCTTCGGCGGAGCTGTTCTGCCGGGGAAACATCCCTCGGGGAGGGGGAAATCATCACCATTGTCATCACCATCAATCCTCTCATCACGAGGGGGTCAATCTCCATCAACATCTTCACCAGCACCATCTCCTCTCAAACCCTAGTTTATCTCTTGTATCCAATCTTTGTCCCAAAACCTCAGATTGGTACCTGTGGGTTGCTAGTAGTGTTGATTACTCCTTGTAGTTGATGCTAGTTGGTTTAATTGGTGGAAGATCATATATTCAGATCCTTTATGCATATTAGTACCCCTATGATTATGAACATGAATATGATTTGTGAGTAGTTACGTTTGTTCCTGAGGACATGGGAGAAGTCTTGCTATAAGTAGTCATGTGAATTTGGTATTCGTTTGATATTTTGGTGAGATGTATGTTGTATTTCCTCTAGTTGTGTTATATGAACATCGACTACATGACACTTCACCATTATTTGGGCCTAGAGGAAGACATTGGGAAGTAATAAGTAGATGATGTGTTGCTAGAGTGACAGAAGCTTAAACCCTAGTTTATGCATTGCTTCGTAAGGGGCTGATTTGGATCCATGTGTTTCTTGCTATGGTTAGGTTTACCTTAATACTTCTTTTGTAGTTGCGGATGCTTGCAATAGGGGTTAATTGTCACATCCCTAGCTTCTGGTGCTGCCTAGTGTTTGCATCATGTTTAAATTTTGAAAACTTGAACTGAGGAAATTTGGAAGCCTCAAAACCCTAAATAAAAGAAGGGTAAAAACCCTAAAATCTCATTCATTGTTCCAAAATGTTCTTCTTAAATGTTTGATAATTTTTGGCAAGGGTTCTGGTCCCAACCAAAATATTGAACATTTTTAAGGATTTATTTTTGGGACTTTGAATTTAAATCATTAGCTATTTGAATTTGGATTATATTCATATAATTAGAATATAATTTCAAATACCCCTAAAATATTTTATGAGCTTTTGGAAAAGTCCATCTAGCAAAATAAAAATATTCAGAGGAGTTTTTGGCATTGTTTGAATTTTTTTAAATTCAAAACAGTGGCAAAATAAATTGAAAAAAAACAAAACAGAAGAAAAGTAAAAAGAGCAGAAGCCTACCTGGGCCACCTACCTGCAGCCCACCCAGCGCCCCACCTGGCCCAGCAATGCGGCTGAGGCCCAGCCCAGCTCCCCACCGTCTTCAACCTCTGCCAGTAGGCAGAGGCGTGTCGACGCGCCCGCGTCCGAGCACCACCTCCTGCTTCCACCTCCTGCTGCCCCCTCATCGCCCTGGACTTCCTCCGCGACGCCACGCACTCCCCCTCGACCGCCCCTCACTCTCTCCCGACCCCCTTCTCCCTTCTCTGCTCTCCCCCTCTCGCGCCCGAGCGCGCCCGTCGCCGCCGTCCACTGCCACCACGGCCACCGGGCCTCCCTTGCTTCCCCGACTAGCCCAGAGGCTCCGCCTCGACCCCCTCTTCCTCTCCACCGAGCCACGCAAGCCGGGAGGGCCTGGGACATCGCCATCGCCGTCGTCTTCCACCTCGGGCTCCGACCACCGCCGCGTCGATTCGCCGTCTCCACCGCCTCCCCGAGCACGCCGACCTTCTCTTCGAACTCCCCGTGAGCCCCTGTCCATTTCCCCTCTCTCCCCGTGCCCGTCCGCGCCTTCTAACCACCCTGGCTGTCGGAGCCGACAGTTCCTCGCCGCCGGCGATGACGCAGACGAGGCTAGAGCCACCGTAGCTAACTCCCGAGCACGGCAACGTGCTCAGCACTCTTCCAGGAGCCGGGCGCGCCCACCCGTGCGACCTGTCGTGCCCCTAGCGCCAACCCCGACCTCGCCGTGCTCCGGCCGCCGCCCCGCTCGCCGCCGTCGCCAAATCCGACCTCCCCAGCACGAACGGATGCCACGATTCGATGCGCGCACACACCAGCTACATGTAGAGCCCCTCAATCGCCGTTTTGGACGCCGGAGGAGGAATTCCGACCCCCTCCGCCGTCTCGGGCTTCACCGGCGACGAACCGCCGGCGGGTTAGGCCCTGTTGACCAGGGGTTTGACCTCCCCTGGGTCGCTGACTAGTGGGGCCAGGCCCTGCTAATTTTAGTTAAATATTAACTAAACCTAATTAGCCACTAACACTGACTAGTGGGCCCCGACCCCCCTAATCCTTTAATTAAGCAGATAACCCCCTGTTAACTAACTGTGACACTCACGTGTGGACCCCACACGTCAGGTTTGACCTGGACGGCGCCCGTTGACCTGCTGAGGTCAGCATGAGGTCATGCTGACGCAATAATTCCTTTCTGGAATTAAAATAAATTAGGAAATGATTTATTAATTTCAGAAAATGCCTAAAACTTCTAAAATTCATAGAAATTCAACCGTAACTCCAAATTAAATAATTTATATATGAAAAATTATCAGAAAAATTCAAGGAATCCATCTGTACCATTTCCATGCATGTTAGAACAACTTATCACTACTGTTTAGGACAAATGAAGTGAATGGCATTTAAATAATCACATATGGGGTTTGAATTTGTATCTTGTATTCAAACCAACCCCATTTAACTTGCTTCTAGTTGCATTAGCTCAAAACACATTCATATTGCCATGTCATCGCATGCATCATATTGTGCATTGCATTGATCGTGTTTCTTCTGTGTTTGCCGGTGTTGTTCCCCTTGGTAGACGTTGTACCGATGATGTGATCGTTGACACCGATGAAGACTCAATGTTATCTTCAGAAGTGCCAGGCAAGCAAAACCCCCTTGTTCATTCCAATAAAATCCCACTCTCTCGCTCCTGCTCTCTTTTACTGCATTAGGACAACAACGACATATTTGTTACTTGCTGCGGTAGCTGAACCCCTTTATCCTTTGCATGACCTGTCATTGCCACAGTAAATAGATGAAACCCACTAGCATGAGTAGGAGTTGTTTGAGCCCTGTTGTGACTACTCATTCATGCTTGTTTGTCATGCCTGCTACTGCTTAGAGTTGAGTCAGGTCTGATTCATCGGGGATGAATCAGAGGCGTGTGAACATGTCCAACTGTGTGTGAGCTAAGTGTGTGAACACGATTTGGTAAAGGTAGCGGTGAGAGGCCATGTAGGAGTACATGGTGGGTTGTCTCATTGCAGCCGTCCTCAGGAACTGAGTTCTGTGTTTTGTGATCCATGATCAGTTACTACTACACATTGGGCTCCGTGCGCTCCAAGCTCTCTCGACTTATTACTCAACATGATCTCTGTCGAGGAGTTGCAACTAGTTTCTGGTGTTTGTAGGTAGTGTTAGTAGTCTACCAAGTGGCACCCGGTACAGGTGGGCTTGGGACAGACTAGGCACAGTGGCATGGTGTACCAAGCGTACATCCACCCGTCGAGGTGGGCTTGGGAACCCTGCACACATTGTTTGGGGCCGTGAGCGACACCCCGGCCGGATCTCCTTGCGGATGGAACCCGAATAGGCGATAAACCTGGACGAGAGACTTGTTCGGTTAGTCAGGTCGTGGCCGACTCCCTCGCCCGGCTTCCGCTTGAAGCTTGCCGAGGTACATGACGTGTACAGGGCGGTAAGTGGCGAGAGCGTGTGTGAAGAAGTACACCCCTGCAGGGTTATCATTATCTATTCGAATAGCCGGATTCCTCGGATATGGAAACTTGGACCCCTTGCATAGTTCATAGACAAGTGAAAGTGGATACTCTAAAATACGCAAGATAAGCGTGAGTGCTATGGATGGCGTTCTCGTAGGGAGACGGGAGCGAATCCATAGTGGTGTGTTGATATGGTGAATATGTGGACTCGTATGCGCCACCTCAAAAGAGTTACTTGCAGTCGTAGTTCAGGTTAGCCACCGAGTCAAAGCTGGCTTGCTGCAGTTAAACTCCACCACCCCCTTTGTTGACAATGATGCATATGTAGTTAGATCTGATGTAAGTCTTGCTGGGTACATTTGTACTCACGTTGCTTAATTTATGTTTTTGCAGAGAGACTTCAGTCTCGCTAGTAGTACCGTGTGGACTTCGACGTTTAGCTTGTTACCTCAGCTACGATCTTGTGCCCTCAGCAGGATCTGGTAGATAGTCAGTCTTCTCAGCCTTTTTCATTTTTTAGATGTCTGTACTCAGACAGGTTAAGCTTCCACATGTGTTTTGACTTGTATGCTCTGATTGTTGGGTCATGAGACCCATGTTTGTAATTTCTCGCTCCTCGGAGCCTATTGAATAAATACTGAGTCGTAGAGTCATTTTGTGATGCCATGTTGTATTGCACATATCCAGCATATTGTGTGTATGTTATTGAAATGCTTGGTATGTGTGGGATCTGACTATCTAGTTGTTTATCTTTAGTAGCCTCTCTTACCGGGAAATGTCTCCTAGTGTGTCCACCGAGCCATGGTAGCTTGCTACTGCTCCGGAACACTTAGGCTGGCCGGCATGTGTCCTTCTTCGTTCATGTGTCTGTCCCTTCGGGGAAATGTCACGCGATGAATACCGGAGTCCTGTTGGCCCGCTACAGCCCGGTTCACCGGAGTCCTGCTAGCCCAGTGCTACAGCCTGGATTCACTCGCTGATGACTGACACGTTCGATGCTGGGTCATGGATGCCTGTCCCTGTAAGTTAGTGCCACTTTGGATTCACGACTAGCCATGTTAGCCCGGGCTCCTTATCATATGGATGCTAGCGACACTATCATATAAGTGTGCCAAAAGACGCAAACGGTCCCGGGCAAAGGTAAGGCGACACCCGTGGGAATACCGTGCGTGAGGCCGCAAAGTGATATGAGGTGTTACATGCTAGATCGATGTGGCATTGAGTCGGGGTCCTGACAGCGTTGGTATCAGAGCTTGACTGCCTGTAGGATTACCAAGCCAAACTGGTCGAAGTTGAGTCTAGAAATTCTTTAGTTATGTAAGGGAATTGATTGTGGGATGGAACATAAGGCTCTTTTTACTCCTTATACCTTATGCCCTTCTGATCCGAGTCATCTTATCTTTCCTACGGGGATTAAGAGCTAGGCTATCTCTTCTTTCTATCAGGATCACGCGTTACTAATCCGTAGACTTATAAGATTGTTGGATTTAAGCTTGAGTTCAGTTTCTACTACTTCTGTATGTTAATTGTTGATCTCGAAACCTTGATATTGTGCTTCTGAGTGGTTATGCCACCATTTTTGTGAATGTCTCAAATCTCTTCTGAGCATTTACAACCGTTATGCTGTCCGAGTCATTCCAGGTTTCTAAATAGTCTGATGCATTTGCAAAATCCTTTCCCTCTGGTTTCGATGCTCCTTTATGCCAGCTCAATCACACTAATTGTTGAGTTGAGGTATTCTACTGCCTCGACCTTTATGTTGGAATAATTATTATGACCCTAGGTGTCTCAGGGGATCATCTAGTGGTCTAGCCATGATTTGTGTCCTAGTGTGATGATTCTGGCCTTTATTCTCGAAAGCATTCCGTGATGCTACTTAGGAGTAGGTATTCTATTCCTGGGTTTTGAACCCGAGATTCATCCTACTTACATCATGTTGATAGTGTTGCTAGTTCCTTTAGGATAATAGTAACCTTTGCGATAGTCCTCGAGGTTCATGGTACATCCTTCTTCCAATTACCATGAATCATTCTTGGCAGGAGTTCTTCTGAACCAAAAGATGACAACAAGAGAGCTCTCGATGAGTTCTCCATGCTATATTGTGACTCTGCCAGCTCAACCTTTCTGCATGGGTTATCCGGAAGAATTATGTTGAAATCGTTCGACATGCTAATCCATGCCTCCACAACTCGAAAAGTTATATGTTCCTTTGAGTTGTCCCTCTTAGTTGTCTTCTGACCCTCGTCTATCAATTGATAGTCAAGAGTATGCATGCATTCGTTTATCGATACCTATTACTCTTGTGGTCCGTCAAGCCATTCTATCGCGGAATGACTAGGAGAAACAAACTCCAGTACCTCTTCCATATTCAGGATTGGGTCAAAGAAGTTGTGCTCCGCAGATCAAAATGCCAATCCAGCTTTTGCTCTGTTCTACCTTGGAGTATTACCATCTTTATATCGGGATTGTTATAGGAATTGCGCACCATCCTATGAACTCTTGGTACAGTGATACTTCTTGCCATCATTGTCATTCCTCGGTCCTCGTGTTGATGCAACCGGAATACCGACAAATGAATTGTGATGTGTGAAATCAATACTCCTAGCAACCTTGTTGCTTGGTAGTTAAATGGACAATAACCTCATTCTTAACGTGTTGGTTCTTGAATCATCATTCTAAGATTGATCGTGATACCTAGTCCTTATTTCGGTGCACCCTTCGATTGATGAGTTAGGATTTTGTTAAGTCCTTGCTCATTTGATCTTATCGTCTTGCCCTGAAAAGCAAGATTGTTCTCGAGCTTAGTAACATATCGGTGGTTCGTGATATTCCAAATTTCTTCTCGGAAGTATCACCAGGTTGTCGCCTGACCGCTATGTTGATCTCGTGATCAAGTTGGTTTATTCCTGTAAACCACCATTTCTCCAAGAATCCGTGTTGGATACCTCTGAGCTAGTTGGTTAAGCTAAACAACAACTTGGAGAGTTGGAAGATAAAAGCTTGTCTGACTTAGTTCATGTTAAGGGATATCTTTTTGTGTGTGTGTGTGTGTGTGTGTTGAAGAAAGATGATATCTTCATCAATTGGTCCTTGTGCTCAATTGTTGGATCTATTATCTTACCCAAACCTTTGATTGAGTATGGGCTATCGTCAAATCAAATCAGAACCAACGATGTTCGTAATGTTGTCTTACTCGTGGCTGTCCCTCGAGCATACACCACTATATCTTTTGGTCTGACCAATACTATCACCTTGTTCTCATAATTATGGAATTCCATTTTTATGGAAACCTGGATGAATTGTTGTCGAGCCCATCGACAACATCCTTGTCCTCTCCATGATTTTGTCGGACATCAAGCTAGTGTTGGAAACTTGTGTAAGCATTTCTTCGTGTTTCGTTCATGAAGCCTATGTTTGGATGAAAGAAGTGACTACCTCTGATTCATGTGTACTTGGTGAAAGTTGCCGCCGTGAATTGAGAAAGTTAGTTTTGCTTCCTCTGGAATCATCGCAAGTCAGTCATGCACACGTGCGAAGTATTCTGTGGTCTGGAGACTTGCAACCTTCATTCCATATGTGTCCCGAGCACACCAAGCCACTGATTGATTTGTTCAAGGAGATGAAGTTCCTTCATAAGAGCTAATCATATGACTTATGCAAGGACTTCGTTATCCACGATAATGGTTCCCCACCTGAACTCAGTAGTGTTTTATTATAAGACTACTTTGTGGTCATGCTTGTCTTGGACAGCATGTTCACATGTGTGTAGCAGAACCAGCTCATGTTTTAGAGCTTGCTATCGTAGTTCATTTCCCGAGAATCTCGCAACGTCATCTCGTCGATTTGTGTTGCAAACTTTCATTTTTCTTCCTAGACTCGATGGGTCTGGAATATCCTGACACCAACCAGATCTGAATCTCAGGCAGATATGATGGTTGGAACATGTCCCAAGAACTATAATATTGGTCCCTCGATAACCGGTAAGGTGGATGTCATGGCCAACACACCCAGCCAGAAGACCTATTATTGTAGTATCTTGATTGAAGAAATTGGCCACATCCCCATAAGGATTTCGCAGGATTTACCTCCGTAGTTGATCTTTATGGATTTTGTGTTCCCGAAGTCCGACCTTTTACTTGATGTCTAGTTACCAAACCATTTCAATGAATGGGATATGCTAGCACATCAAGGAGAACATTAGGGGCGGAGTGCTAAATGCTCTCGATCGATCATCCAGATTTTATTTCCTTGGCCTCGCCAAGGGTGAAATCTGAGAAGGTGTTATCTTCCTTTGCATCTGCATCATCCATCATTAGCCATCACGGTAGTATGTTGTGTTGTCAGCACCCTTGACACGGATGTTGATAAAACCTTGATGATTGTGGAAATGCTCAAGTTCTTGAGAGCACGCACAAGCGCTAGGTGTTATCATCAGCACTAACTGGGTTTGCTCTCAGTTTCCTCGGCAATGCTATGACCTTTTCAAACAGTGAATTCACTCTTTATTGTTGGGTTCTTCCCCAGTTATCAGAATCATTCCCAGCATTTGCATTTTGTTCCCAGCTTGCACCGCCAATGTGCCATTCTACCATGGGTCTCATCCATTTCCGGTGATAAGCAAATTCATCCATTACGTTGTCTTCAACAAGGTAATCCACATCATCCAAGTCCGAGTATGCCATTCTACCGAACCCCTCCAAACGATCGCTCGAGATTTTCCTTAGGCTGGTATAAAGAGTTTCAATGATCTCTGAATCAAAGGTAATTCTTTTTGCCACTTAAGGGGATATATCTACGAGTCACCATCCCTAAGGTGCCTCGCTGTGGTATCATGGCAACTCAACTCCTCGCTACGTTGACAACCAATCACCACATTCTTAAGTCTGGAATTGTTGTCTACCTAGTGAACCTTTGTCATCTGCTTCACTCCATTCCTATGGATGTGTGCTTCGTCTCTCAGCTCGAGAGATGTTCTTATGTCTCATACCGTGGATTAATCTTGAGTTGTTCGACCTTCGGGAAGAACAATTCTTTTAGGGTCTTTCCTTTCCTCTTGCTGTCATGCTAGTTGGAGTTCTCAGAGCTAGACGACAAGACAAAGATGGTGATTGAATCAACGTTCATTTGAAGTGCAACCTAGATCATGAAGATTATACTAGTTTGCGTTTCCCCTTCATCTTACCCTACGCTTGAATCTCGAGACGAGATTCTTGTTTAGTGGGGGTGAGTTGTCACATCCCTAGCTTCTGGTGCTGCCTAGTGTTTGCATCATGTTTAAATTTTGAAAACTTGAACTGAGGAAATTTGGAAGCCTCAAAACCCTAAATAAAAGTAGGGCAAAAACCCTAAAATCTCATTCATTGTTCCAAAATGTTCTTCTTAAATGTTTGATAATTTTTGGCAAGGGTTCTGGTCCCAACCAAAATATTGAACATTTTAAGGATTTATTTTTGGGACTTTGAATTTAAATCATTAGCTATTTGAATTTGGATTATATTCATATAATTAGAATATAATTTCAAATACCCCTGAAATATTTTATGAGCTTTTGGAAAAGTCCATCTAGCAAAATAAAAATATTCAGAGGAGTTTTTGGCATTGTTTGAATTTTTTTAAATTCAAAACAGTGGCAAAATAAATTGAAAAAAAATAAAACAGAAGAAAAGTAAAAAGAGCAGAAGCCTACCTGGGCCACCTACCTGCAGCCCACCCAGCGCCCCACCTGGCCCAGCAATGCGGCTGAGGCCCATCCCAGCTCCCCACCGTCTTCAACCTCTGCCAGTAGGCAGAGGCGTGTCGACGCGCCCGCGTCCGAGCACCACCTCCTGCTTCCACCTCCTGCTGCCCCCTCATCGCCCTGGACTTCCTCCGCGACGCCACGCACTCCCCCTCGACCGCCCCTCACTCTCTCCCGACCCCCTTCTCCCTTCTCTGCTCTCCCCCTCTCGCGCCCGAGCGCGCCCGTCGCCGCCGTCCACTGCCACCACGGCCACCGGGCCTCCCTTGCTTCCCCGACTAGCCCAGAGGCTCCGCCTCGACCCCCTCTTCCTCTCCACCGAGCCACGCAAGCCGGGAGGGCCTGGGACATCGCCATCGCCGTCGTCTTCCACCTCGGGCTCCGACCACCGCCGCGTCGATTCGCCGTCTCCACCGCCTCCCCGAGCACGCCGACCTTCTCTTCGAACTCACCGTGAGCCCCTGTCCATTTCCCCTCTCTCCCCGTGCCCGTCCGCGCCTTCTAACCACCCTGGCTGTCGGAGCCGACAGTTCCTCGCCGCCGGCGATGACGCAGACGAGGCTAGAGCCTTCGTAGCTAACTCCCGAGCACGGCAACGTGCTCAGCACTCTTCCAGGAGCCGGGCGCGCCCACCCGTGCGACCTGCCGTGCCCCCTAGCGCCAACCCCGACCTCGCCGTGCTCCGGCCGCCGCCCCGCTCGCCGCCGTCGCCAAATCCGACCTCCCCAGCATGAACGGATGCCACGATTCGATGCGCGCACACACCAGCTACACGTAGAGCCCCTCAGTCGCTGTTTTGGACGTTGGAGGAGGAATTCCGACCCCCTCCGCCGTCTCGGGCTTCACCGGCGACGAACCGCCGGCGGGTTAGGCCCTGTTGACCAGGGGTTTGACCTCCCCTGGGTCGCCGACTAGTGGGGCCAGGCCCTGCTAATTTTAGTTAAATATTAACTAAACCTAATTAGCCACTAACACTGATCAGTGGGCCCCGACCCCCCTAATCCTTTAATTAAGCACATAACCCCCTGTTAACTAACTGTGACACTGACGTGTGGACCCCACACGTCAGGTTTGACCTGGACGGCGCCCGTTGACCTGCTGAGGTCAGCATGAGGTCATGCTGACGCAATAATTCCTTTCTGGAATTAAAATAAATTAGGAAATGATTTATTAATTTCAGAATATGCCTAAAACTTCTAAAATTCATAGAAATTCAACCGTAACTCCAAATTAAATAATTTATATATGAAAAATTATCAGAAAAATTCAAGGAATCCATCTGTACCATTTCCATGCATGTTAGAACAACTTATCACTACTGTTTAGGACAAATGAAGTGAATGGCATTTAAATAATCACATATGGGGTTTGAATTTGAATCTTGTATTCAAACCAACCCCATTTAACTTGCTTCTAGTTGCATTAGCTCAAAACACATTCATATTGCCATGTCATAGCATGCATCATATTGTGCATTGCATTGATCGTGTTTCTTCTGTGTTTGCCGGTGTTGTTCCCCTTGGTAGACGCTGTACCGATGATGTGATCGTTGACACCGATGAAGACTCAATGTTATCTTCAGAAGTGCCAGGCAAGCAAAACCCCCTTGTTCATTCCGATAAAATCCCACTCTCTCGCTCCTGCTCTCTTTTACTGCATTAGGACAACAACGACATATTTGTTACTTGCTGCGGTAGCTGAACCCCTTTATCCTTTGCATGACCTGTCATTGCCACAGTAAATAGATGAAACCCACTAGCATGAGTAGGAGTTGTTTGAGCCCTGTTGTGACTACTCATTCATGCTTGTTTGTCATGCCTGCTACTGCTTAGAGTTGAGTCAGGTCTGATTCATCGGGGATGAATCAGAGGCGTGTGAACATGTCCTACTGTGTGTGAGCTAAGTGTGTGAACACGATTTGGTAAAGGTAGCGGTGAGAGGCCATGTAGGAGTACATGGTGGGTTCTCTCATTGCAGCCGTCCTCAGGAACTGAGTTCTGTGTTTTGTGATCCATGATCAGTTACTACCACACATTGGGCTCCGGGCGCTCCAAGCTCTCTCGACTTATTAATCAACATGATCTCTGTCCAGGAGTTGCAACTAGTTTCTGGTGTTTGTAGGTAGTGTTAGTAGTCTACCAAGTGGCACCCGGTACAGGTGGGCTTGGGACAGACTAGGCACAGTGGCACGGTGTACCAAGCATACATCCACCCGTCGAGGTGGGCTTGGGAACCCTGCACACATCGTTTGGGGCCGTGAGCGACACCCCGGCCGGATCTCCTTGCGGATGGAACCCGAATAGGCGATAAACCTGGACGAGAGACTTGTTCGGTTAGTCAGGTCGTGGCCGACTCCCTCGCCCGGCTTCCGCTTGAAGGTTGCCGAGGTACATGACGTGTACAGGGCGGTAAGTGGCGAGAGCGTGTGTGAAGAAGTACACCCCTGCAGGGTTATCATTATCTATTTGAATAGCCGGATTCCTCGGATATGGAAACTTGGACCCCTTGCATAGTTCATAGACAAGTGAAAGTGGATACTCTAAAATACGCAAGATAAGCGTGAGTGCTATGGATGGCGTTCTCGTAGGGAGACGGGAGCGAATCCATAGTGGTGTATTGATATGGTGAATATGTGGACTCGTGTGCGCCACCTCAAAAGAGTTACTTGCAGTCGTAGTTCAGGTTAGCCACCGAGTCAAAGCTGGCTTGCTGCAGTTAAACTCCACCACCCCCTTTGTTGTCAATGATGCATATGTAGTTAGATCTGATGTAAGTCTTGCTGGGTACATTTGTACTCACGTTGCTTAATTTATGTTTTTGCAGAGAGACTTCAGTCTCGCTAGTAGTACCGTGTGGACTTCGACGTTTAGCTTGTTACCTCAGCTACGATCTTGTGCCCTCAGCAGGATCTGGTAGATAGTCAGGCTTCTCAGCCTTTTTCATTTTTTAGATGTCTGTACTCAGACAGGTTAAGCTTCCGCATGTGTTTTGACTTGTATGCTCTAATTGTTGGGTCATGAGACCCATGTTTGTAATTTCTCGCTCCTCGGAGCCTATTGAATAAATACTGAGTCGTAGAGTCATTTTGTGATGCCATGTTGTATTGCACATATCGAGCATATTGTGTGTGTGTTATTGAAATGCTTGGTATGTGTGGGATCTGACTATCTAGTTGTTTATCTTTAGTAGCCTCTCTTACCGGGAAATGTCTCCTAGTGTGTCCACCGAGCCATGGTAGCTTGCTACTGCTCTGGAACACTTAGGATGGCCGGCATGTGTCCTTCTTCGTTCCTGTGTCTGTCCCTTCGGGGAAATGTCACGCGATGAATACCGGAGTCCTGTTGGCCCGCTACAGCCCGGTTCACCGGAGTCCTGCTAGCCCAGTGCTACAGCCTGGATTCACTCGCTGATGACCGACACGTTCGATGCTGGGTCATGGATGCCTATCCCTGTAAGTTAGTGCCACTTTGGATTCACGACTAGCCATGTCAGCCCGGGCTCCTTATCATATGGATGCTAGCGACACTATCATATACGTGTGCCAAAAGATGCAAACGGTCCCGGGCAAAGGTAAGGCGACACCCGTGGGAATACCGTGCGTGAGGCCGCAAAGTGATATGAGGTGTTACATGCTAGATCGATGTGGCATTGAGTCGGGGTCCTGACATTAATCATAAGTGGGATGCTTTTCCAAGGAAGGGCAGTACCCAAGCACCGGTCCACCCACATATCAAATTATCAAAGTAACGAACGCGAATCATATGAGCGTGATGAAAACTAGCTTGACAATAATTCCCATGTGTCCTCGGGAGCATTTTCCTTTATATAAGAGTTTGTCCAGGCTTGTCCTTTGCTACAAAAAGGATAGGGCCACCTTGCTGCACCTTCTTTACTTTTATTACGTGTTACTCGTTACAAATTACCTTATCACAAAACTATCTATCACCGATAATTTCAGTGCTTGCAGAGAATACCTTACTGAAAACCGCTTGTAATTTCCTTCTACTCCTCGTTGGGTTCGACACTCTTACTTATCGAAAGGACTACGATAGATCCCCTATACTTGTGGGTCATCAAGACTCTTTTCTGGCGCCGTTACCGGGGAGTGAAGCGCCTTTGGTAAGTGGAATTTGGTAAGGAAAAATTTATATAGTGTGCTAAAATTTACTGTCACTTGTTACTATGGAAAGTAATCCTTTGAGGGGCTTGTTCGGGGTATCTTCACCCCAACTAGTAGAGCAAAGAGTTGCTCCTCAACCTACTGAACCCACTAAAATTGTTTACTTTGAAATTCCTTCGGGTATGATAGAGAAACTACTAGCTAATCCTTTTATAGGAGATGGAACATTGCATCCCGATTTGCACCTAATCTATGTGGATGAAGTTTGTGGATTATTTAAGCTTGCACGTATGCCTGAGGTTGTTATCAAGAAGAAGGTCTTCCCTTTATCTTTGAAGGGAAAGGCATTGACATGGTTTAGGCTATGTGATGATATTGGATCATGGAAGTACAACCGATTGAAATTGGAATTTCATCAGAAGTTTTATCCTATGCATCTGGTTCATCGTGATCATAATTATATATATATTTTTGGCCTCGCGAAGGAGAAAGCATCGCTCAAGCTTGGGGGAGGCTTAAGTCAATGTTATATTCATTCCCCAATCATGAGCTCTCAAGAGAAATTATTATTCAAAAATTTTATGCTCGACTTTCTCTCAATAATCGCTCCATGCTCGATACTTCTTGTACTGGTTCTTTCATGATGAAGACTATTGAATTCAGATTAGATTTATTGGAAAGAAGTAACCGCAACTCTGAAGATTGGGAACTCTAGGAAGGTAAGGAGTCAGGTATAACACCTAAGTTTGATTGTGTTAAATCTTTTATGGATACGGATGTTTTCCGTGAATTTAGCACCAAATATGGACTTGACTCTGAGATAGTAGCTTCTTTCTGTGAAGCATTTGCTACTTATGTTGATCTCCCTAAGGAGAAGTAATTTAAATATCATCCTCCCATTGAAGTAAAAGTAGGTGAACCTATTAAAGTTGAAGAAAAGACTATCACTTACAATGTTGATCCTATTGTTCCTATCGGTTATATTGAAAAACCACCTTCCCCTGTTAGAATAAAGGATCATGCTAAAGATTCAACTGTGGTTCGTAAGAGTAATACTAGAACACCTACACCTTCTGAGCAAATTAAAGTTGAACCTAGTATTGCTATGGTTAAAGATCTATTGGTCGATAATATTGATGGGCATGTTATTTACTTCTGTGATGAAGTTGCTAGAATTGCTAGACCCGATACTAACAATAAACATGGACTTGTTGTAGGCATGCCCGCTATTTCTGTTAAAATAGGAGATCATTTCTATCATGGCTTATGTGATATGGGTGCTAGTGCGAGTGCAATACCTCATTCTTTATACAAAGAATTTTTGCATGATATTGTACCTACTGAGTTAGAAGGTATTGATGTTCCAATTAAGCTTGCCAATAGAGATACTATTTCACCAGTTGGGATTGTTAGAGATGTTGAAGTCTTGTGCGGGAAAGTTAAATATCCTACTGATTTTCTTGTTCTTGCTTCCCCACAAGATAACTTTTGTCCCATTATATTTGGCAGACCCTTCTTGAATACTGTTAATGCTAAGATAGATTGCAAAAAGGATATTATTTCTATTGGTTTAGGGGATATGTCTCATTATTTTAATTTTGCTAAATTTCATAGACAACCCTATGATAAAGAATTGTCTAGTAAAGATGAAATTATTGGTCTTGCTTCTATTGCCGTGCCTCCTAACGATCCTTTAGAACAATATTTGCTAGACCATGAAAATGATATGTTTATGAATGAAAGAAGGGAAATAGATGAAGTGTTCTTTAAACAAGGATCTATTTTTGAACACAACTTGCCTGTTGAAATTCTAGGGGATCCTCCTCCACCCAAGGGTGATCCCGTGTTTGAGCTTAAACCATTACCTGATACTCTTAAATATGCTTATTTTGATGAAAAGAAAATATATCCTGTTATTATTAGTGCTAACCTTTCAGAGCAGGAAGAAGATAAATTATTGAAAAATCTGAAGAAGCACGGTGCTGCTATTGGATATACTCTTGATGATCTTAAGGGCATTAGTCCCACTCTATGCCAGCACAAAATAAAATTGGAGAAATACGCTAAACCGATTGTTGATCACCAACGACGGTTAAATCTTAAGATGAAAGAAGTGGTAAGAAAAGAATTACTAAAGCTTCTAGAGGCAGGTATAATTTATCCCGTTGCTGATAGTCAGTGGGTAAGCCCTGTCCATTGTGTTCCTAAGAAAGGAGGTATTACTATTGTTCCTAATGATAAAGATGAATTGATCCCACAAAGAATTGTTAGAGGTTATAGAATGTAATTGATTTCCGCAAACTAAATAAAGCTACTAAAAAGGATCATTACCCTTTACCTTTTATTGATCAAATGCTAGAAAGATTATCCAAACATACACATTTTTGCTCTCTAGGTGGTTATTCTGGTTTCTCTGAAATACCTGTGTCAAAAGAGGACCAAGAAAAGACCACTTTTACTTGCCCTTTCGGTACCTTTGCTTATAGACGTATGCCTTTTGGTTTATGCAATGCTCCTGCTACCTTTCAAAGATGTATGACTGCTATATTCTCTAACTTTTGTGAAAAGATTGTTGAGGTTTTCATGGATGATATCTCCATATATGGAACTTCTTTTGATGATTGCTTGAACAACCTTGATCGAGTTTTGCAGAGCTGTGAAGAAATTAATCTTGTCTTGAATTGGGAGAAGTGTCACTTTATGGTTAATGAAGGTATTGTCTTGGGGCATAAAATTTCTGAAAGAGGTATTGAAGTTGATAAAGCTAAAGTTCATGCTATTGAAAAGATGCCATGTCCTAAGGACATCAAAGGTATAAGAAGTTTCCTTGGTCATGCCAGTTTTATAGGAGGTTCATTAAAGACTTCTCAAAAATTTCCAGGCCTCTGACTAATCTTTTACAAAAAGATGTTCCTTTTGTCTTTGATGATGATTGTGTAGAAGCATTTGAAATACTTAAGAAAGCCTTGATTTCTGCACCTATAGTTCAGCCACCTGATTGGAATTACCCTTTGAGATCATGTGTGATGCTAGTGATTATGCTGTAGGTGTTGTTCTAGGACAAAGAGTTGATAAGAAATTAAATGTTATGCAATATGCTAGTAAAACTCTAGACGGTGCCCAAAGAAATTATGCTACTACTCAAAAAGAATTTTTAGCAGTTGTATTTGCTTGTGATAAGTTCAGACCTTATATTGTTAATTCTAAAGTAACTGTTCACACTGATCATGCTGCTATTAAATATATTATGGAAAATAAAGATGCTAAACCTAGACTTATTAGATGGGTTCTCTTGCTACAAGAATTTGATTTGCATATTATTGATAGAAAGGGAGCTGAGAACCCCGTTGCAGACAACTTATCTAGGTTAGAGAATGTTCTTGATGACCCACTACCTATTGATAATTGCTTTCCTGATGAACAATTAGCTATCATAAATGCTTCTCGTACTGCTCCATGGTATGCTGATTATGCTAATTATATTGTTGCTAAATATATACCACCTAGTTTCACATACCAGCAAAAGAAAACGTTTTTCTATGATTTAAGACATTACTTCTGGGATGACCCACACCTTTATAAACAAGGAGTAGATGGTGTTATTAGACGTTGTGTACCTGAGCATGAACAGGAACAAATCCTACCCAAGTGTCACTCCGAGGCTTATGGAGGACACCACGCTGGAGATAGAACTGCACATAAGGTATTGCAATCCGGTTTTTATTGGCCTACTCTCTTCAAAGATGCCCGTAAGTTTGTTTTATCTTGTGATGAATGTCAAAGAATTGGTAATATTAGTAGACTTCAAGAAATGCCTATGAACTATTGACTTGTTATTGAACCATCTGATGTTTGGGGCTTTGATTATATGGGACCGTTTCCTTCCTCTAATGGGTATACACATATTTTAGTTGCTGTTGATTACGTTACTAAGTGGGTAGAAGTTATTCCAACTAGTAGTGTTCATCATAACACCTCTATTAAGATGCTTAAAGAAGTTATTTTTCCGAGGTTTGGAGTCCCTAGATGCTTAATGACTGATGGTGGTTCACATTTTATTCATGGTGCTTTTCGTAAAATGCTTGCTAAGTATGACGTTAATAATAGAATTGCATCTCCATACCACCCACAGTCTAGTGGTCAAGTAGAATTGAGTAATAGAGAGATCAAATTAATTTTGCAAAAAACTGTTAATAGATCTAGAAATAATTGGTCCAAGAAACTTGATGATGCTTTATGGGCCTATAGAACTGCATATAAAAATCCTATCGGTATATCTCCGTATAAAATGGTTTATGGAAAAGCATGTAACTTACCTCTCGAACTAGAACATAAAGCATATTGGGCCATTAAAGAGCTCAATTATGATTTCAAACTTGCCGGTGAGAAGAGACTATTTGACATTAGCTCACTTGATGAATGGAGAACCCAGGCCTATGAGAATGCCAAACTGTTCAAAGAAAAAGTTAAAAGATGGCATGACAAAAGGATAAAAAAGCATGAGTTTAATGTAGGTGACTCTGTTTTGCTATATAACTCTCATTTAAGATTTTTTTGCAGGAAAACTCCTCTCTAAATGGGAAGGACCTTACATTATCGAGGAGGTCTATCGTTCCGGTGACATAAAAATCAACAACTTCGAAGGCACAAATCCAAAGGTGGTGAACGGTCAAAGAATGAAGCATTATATCTCAGGTAATCCCATAAATGTTGAAACTAATGTTATTGAGACCGTAATCCCAGAGAAATATATAAGGGACACTTTCTAGAATGTTTCAGAGTCCGAAAAGGAATAGGTATGTGGTACGGTAAGTAAACCGACTCCAAAACAGTTCTAATAGCAACTTTTCTCCATTTTGGAATATTTAAGAATATAGGAAAATAAGTAGTCCGAACAAGACATGAGGCATCCACGAGTGTTGAGGGCGCGCCCTACCCCCCTGTGCGCGCCCCCTGCCTCGTGGGCACCTCATGTGCTCTCTGGACACCGTTTTGTTGCACGATACTTCTTTTGGTCGGTAAAAATTCATTATATAATGTCCCGAAGGTTTTGACCTCCGTACCACGCAAATATCCTCTATTTTTGTTTCAATTTATTTCTACCGAAGATTAGAGCAAGATGTCTTCTCAAGAGTCAGTCGGGGAGAGTCGGGTGTCTCATCCGACACCGGGACCAGGAGAAAACAGTGATGCTGGCCACTTTGGGCCATCAACAAAGAAAGATATGGAGGCCGACTTGAAAAGGATATATGCCATGGAAGAGGATCAAGAAGTTACTTCTTGTTTCTGAGCCGGATTCACGATGAGGGAACTACAGAGCTCAGCTATTCCAAACTCGTTCATCCCTTCCAATGTTAGATTTCTTTGTTATGAAAATATGAAAAAGAGTGTTACTTGTTCTCCCGCAGCTATGCAACATCCATGGGTGAAAGGAGCTTTAGCCGTCACGGGCAAGCTCCATAAGGAAATAATGGACCTCAAGCAGCAAGTCAATAAGCTCGAGGAAGAGAATCGTATCCTGAGGGGCATCATCGCCAAGAATATCGCCAAGAATAAGCTCGAGGAAGAGAATCGTATCCTGAAGGTGACATAAAGACATGGGTATGGGCACTCCCCTTGGCAACTGCCAAGCTTGGGGGAGGTTCCCCGGTATTGTATCACCATGACACTTCTTTCTTTACCGTTTTTCTTAGTTTGACCCTTTTGGTAATTGTCAGTATCCCGACCCACACTACAAAAAAAAGACACATCCGTGATATTTTGGGCCGAACAAATTTTTTTCCTGTCATACATATGACACTTCTATGACGATAATTGTGACAAAACCCGGTATCATCATAGATGTGGTGGGCTCCTACTTCTATGACAAAAAATCATGACAGAAAATGGGCTTTTCATCCTGGGCGGGCTAGAGACGCAGCTGCATGACATTCTTTGGGCCATCCATAACGGGAAAAACCGTGGTAGAAGCGAGGGCGACGAAATTCGGGGAGTTCCCAGTTACGGTGGGCGGTCGCGGGCCGAGTGATGCGCGTTTCTCTCGTACACGTACGCGCGTGTGTGCGAGGCGTTGGCTCTAACTAAACCCGAGCGAGGCGTTGGGCTCTAACTGAACCCGAGCGATTGCACTACAGGCTACACGTTACTGAACCAGCACGATCGATCAATGGCTGTTAACTAAACCCGATCGAGCGATTCCTTCACTACTGCTGCTAACTGAAGCCGATCTATTGGATGA
>NC_041385.1:710364141-710382552 GCF_002162155.2 Triticum dicoccoides
TGAACAGGACCCCGTGGTGTGGAGGGCTGGATGAATAGGACGACCCCGTGAAGGGCTGGATGAACAGTAAATAGTGGAGGGGTACCCGTGGAGGGGTGGTTGAATAGTAGCCGGTGGAGTAGCGTACGGTGGAGGCTGGATGAACAGTAAACGGTGGAGGGGTACCCGTGGAGGGGTGGTTGAACAGTAGCCGGTGGAGTAGCGCGTGGTGGAGGCTGGATGAACAGGACCCCGTGGAGGCTGGAGGAGGTCGACGGTAGCCCGTGGAGGCTGGAGGAGGTCGACGGTGGAGATGAACAGTATACGTGGAGTCCCGTTTTGCGGTACGCCACACCCCTCCCGATGAACAGGACCCTAGTTTCGACCGTAGCGCTCCAACACAAGTCCGTTTCATCCATTTTGTGGTACGCCACACCCCTCCTGATCAACAGGACCCCCGTTTCGACCGTAGGAGGTTTGTTTCGTCTGTTTTGCGGTACGCCACACCCCTCTCGATCAACAGGACCCCCGTTTCGACCGTAAGAGGTCCGCTTCCTCTATTTTGCAGTACGCCAGACCCCTCCCGATGAACAGGATCCCGTTTCGAATGTGGCCGGTCGAACACAAGGCCGTTTCCTCCGTTCTATGGTTCGCCAGGCCTTGTTTCCAGCGCCTGTTTCATCCAAGCCCTCCCGATGAACACGACCACGCATTCCGTTCCGACCTAGCCAGTTGGCTCCCCATGAACATGACGACGACGTTGTTTCTCCGTTCCGACCCAGCCATCTACACGAGCCCTGGCCGTACGTATGCGCGAGTAGGCGTTCGAGACCCCGCCCGTATGTACACTTACGTGGTCATATTTTCTTTCTTGCACCCTGGCCGTTGTACGTACGTGTACATGCTACGTGTGTGCCTCTACCACGACACGTGCGCGCCTCTACTACGACACATGCATACCTTTACTACGACACGTGCGCGCCTCTACATCCACCAGTATGTACGTACACGTTCGTGACCAGAATGACAACGCTACATACGCTTAGACCAGGTGGGTCCCGACTGTCAAGCACTTCCTTGCATGCGAAGATGTAGCTAGTGGGTCCCAGCAGTGAGGGGGGAAAATTGTTTTTTCGGACGCACTTCCTTGCATGCAAAGATGTAGTTGGTGGGTCCCAGCAGTCAGGGAGAACCATTTTTTTTTCACGAAATACAATGGCCCGTACGGTGGGTCCCAGCTGTCAGGTGGAGGAATGATTATTTTCCACGTAATAAGGAGGCACTTCCTTGCTACGGCCGCAGACCCAGATGTCAGCCTCTCCACGTATAGTCCACGTCCGATAGAAGTCATTCCTTGACCACGTTGGCCACGCCGCGCCGAGAGCACCACGGCGGTGGATGACGGCGAGGCCTAGGAAGGTGATGACGGGGAGCTGGGGAAGACGCGGTAGTGGAAGCCCGCGCAGAGAGGAGTACGAGGGTTCACTGCTTCGGCTATGGTGTGAGGCTGCCGTCGCTGCAGGGCCTGGCCATCGGTGGGAATAGTAGGCGATGGTGAGGCCTCCGCGGCAGCACAGCCGGCCACGGGAGGCAGGAGCATGCGGCACGACCGGCGCTGCTTTGGGCGGCTGGAGCAAGAAGACCAGAGGTTGAAGAAGCACTACGACCGTTGGATGGACATTGTACGGTCACTGGATCAAGAATCGTTCATATTGACTAAAGTTGACAAAGGCCCCCGTCCCAGTCAACTTAGTAGGCCCACAAGTCAGCCTCCCACCGTAGTGGGTCCCAGCTAGCAGGGGGAGTATTCATTTTTTTGTGCGTAATAAGGAGGCACTTCCGGTGGGTCCGAGCTGACAGTTGGGGGAACATTTTTTTCGTGAAATACGGCGGCCCGTCCGGTGGGTCCCAGCAGTCAGGGGGGAAATGTTTTTTTCGTGAAATAAGGTGGCCAGTCCGGTGGTTCCCTGCTGTCAAGTGGAGGAATAATTATTTTGCGCATAATTAGGAGGCACTTCCTTGCGGCCGCCTGAACCCAGCTGTCAGCCTCTCCATGTACAGTACTCTTCCGATGGAAGTCGGTCGTTGACCACGGTGACCACGCCGCACCGAGAGCACCAGGGCGGTGGACGATGGCGAGGCCTAGGAAGGGGACGACGTGGAGCCGGGAAAGACACAACAGTGGAAGCCCGCGCGGAGAGGATTACGAGGGTTCACTAGTTCGGCTGTGGTGTGAGGCTGCCGTCGCTGCAGAATAACAGGGGGTGTGGGTGAGTAGAGGGATGGCCTAGCCAGCGGTGGGAGTAGTACGGGGCGGTGAGGCCTCCACGGCATCACAGCCAGCCACGGAAGGCAGGAGCACGCGACACGACCGGCGCTGCTTCGGCGGCTGGAGCAAGAAGACCAGAGGTTGAAGAAGCACTATGGCCGTTGGATGGACATCGTACGATCACTGCAGCTAGAATCGTTTATATTGACTAAGTTGACAAAGCCCTTGGTACGCGTCAACTTAGTAGGCCCACAGCTCGGATTTGGCAGAGAACATATAGCCCATTTGCGATTTGTAAGAATGTACAACCCATTTTCTAATTCTAATGGAATTTACTACAGCCCATTTACAGTTTGTTAAAAGTACAGCCCAACTTCTAGCTAGGACAACGATTATTAATTTCAAACAACCGCTCAAAATAGAATTCAAAAAAAATTCCCACATTTTGATGAGATCTGAAATATTTTTATCTGAAATTTCTAGTCAGGTTAAATATAATTTCAAAATAAAGTTGTATTACGTTAAAATCCAACGAAATATTGCGCGCGCAACCAGTAATGAAAATAAACTTTTCAAATTCCAAAAATAATATATTTTAAAAGTAATTACGTGTTTGGTGCATAGTTACTGCCGAGTTATTATAATTACATCCCATTTATTATTTCTTAAAGTCCATTTTCTTGTTAAGCCTAATGCATACCTCCTAGGAAAGTTTGGAGCCCAGCGGGGCGGAGAATAACAAGTTGACCCGGATATTGTGTACAACCGTCGGCCCAGTTGCATTGCTGACGTTGAAAAAAAGGTCTGTGTAGTACAGTACAACCTAACATGGTTACTCAGCCCACATTCAGCAACGCCGGAAAGGCCCAAACAAGGCTTTAGTACAACTTTTTGAAGTCACTGAGCTCAATTAATAACTTAAGAAAAAATTAGATTACAATGGAACCTAATTAAAACTGTCACGAGAAAATAAATAATTCAACAGGTCCCACTTGTGCGTATGCGCGTGTGTGCATGCGTGTGTGTGTGTGTGTGTCTGTGTGTGTGTGTGTGTGTGTGTGTGTGTGAGAGAGAGAGAGAGAGAGAGAGAGAGAGAGAGAGAGAGAGAAAGAGAGAGAGAGATACCCATCGGTTGATGCTCGTAAATACATCTTTCAGCCATATGCATTGCTGATGCTCAGTAAAAACTTATATAGTTGACACAATCATATAGAACATCATAGCACACTGAACTTTCATACAAAAATTTCACGCAGGCGGCACAATTAGGATGGAAGCAGTGAATCGCTACGGGAAGGGCTATGTTGAAACCAACGAAGTCGTACATAACGGTTCATCGTCTTTATCAACGACGGGGAAATATCTTGAATGTTGTGCAAATAAAACAGACAGACAACACAATAAGTTTTGCTAGCACATTAAGTTGACGTACAACCCTTTCTAAAAAAAGTTCAGGTACAAAATTAGAACAGGTCACAATCAAATGTACTCGCATATCAGTGCTTCACACCCATAGCTCGGATTTAACTAGTATCTGACAAGATTCAGTTGTTACCTCAAATTAGAGCACATCCAGGCAGCCAGCCCTGCATCTTCTCCCAAAGAAGCAGTGGCCTCCGCCGCGCGATGGAGTAGGCCCTGTGCCATCCATCATTCCGAGCAACACGGGGCAAGTCTGATGTTGACTCCTGTAATGGACGTCGTCGACGGACCCTGGCACCAGCGGCGGCAGCAGGACTTCGATTGATGGATTGACCACTTCTTCGACATGCATGAACACTCGATACAGGTACATCCCTAACATGGTCCGCGGCGGCCTTGGTGGTGACGAATAGTACAACCCCGGTTCCTGCACCGGTATCTCAACACCAATCACCTTTGGTATGGTGGATGGCTTCTTCATCCATGCCATAACCGTCAGAGCCCAGCTGTCTGGAGGAACAAACATACTTACGAGCTCACCTCCAAGGTCGTTGATAAGCTCATTCATGGACTCGCTGTTCCAAGCACGTCGAGGCATGCCGTGGAAGGTAAGCTTTGTTAAAAACTCAAGCTCAGAGGGCACCAAGCCCCATCAAGGGTGCCACCGATCAAAGCTCACCAGCGTGCCATCGCAGAACAAACGTCGGGAAGATTCGAACACACGACTGTAGTCGAAACTTGTCCGGAACCTGACAAAGAAATTAGCCGGTGACGGACAGACTTCGACGAGCAAGTCACTTATTTGGATGCCGTGCGCAATGCCAAGAGCTTTCACAAGGTCGTCCAGCGAGACGGGAGGGCGGTTGCCGTTGATGGTTACCATCAGCACTTTGCCGGCAAACCGGTCATCAAGCGCCGCCATGCCACTGTTGAGCGACAACACGCAGCGACCGAAGGCAGTACGGACCTTAGGATCTCCGGCTCGGAGATCCGCGTTGACCGGCGACATGATAGTGCGCTTGAGTACAGGGAGTACAGGAGGGTGATTTGGGGGAACTGGAGTAGGAATCGAGATTTCAGAGGTGGGGGAGGGGCGGGAGGCTGGGGATGAAAAGGTAGCATGAATTTCGAGCACGCGCCAATATGCTCTCGGTGCGCAAGCACACGAAAACACCGGTGGCACGCACAAGTCGGCCTAAGAGTCCTTATTCTTTCTTTTTTGGAGAGCCCGGCCTTTTTTTCAGGATCTTTTGAGAGCCCGGCCTGAGAGTCATAATTGACCTTTTTGGCATTGTGTTACTACTCGGCCCATATTCAACGACACCTCACTGGCCCAAACAAGTGTACGTCATCAAAAAGACACTGAGCTCAAATTATATAACTTTAAAAAAGGAGATATACTCTAAACACTGGAGAATGGTGATGCCCTCATTTAGCCCACTAGTAGTTCGAGACAATAAATAGTTCGAAACAACGATATATACAACATTCAAACACTGGCTAGTGACTACTACTGACATAAACAACAAGACATGATAGTTCATAAGAAGTCTTGCTACACCACCAAAATGCACCCATCTGCAGCGCTCAGACTCTCATGATCCAGATGAGAATGACATTCTAAATAGAAGCAACTATTACATAGTAAGAGTGACATAGACGAGGATGACCAAATGACAAGGAATATGCATAACAAAAGAAAGAACTACCCATCCAGAACCAGCAGCAAAGACAACAAAGTCATTCGAAGAGATGATCCAACACCATCATAATTTGCAGCTCTGCGTCAGTGACCAGTGATCCAGAGACACAATTACTCCACCCTTTCGATGAAACAACCCAATTACCTATCAACCTGAAGGCTTGAACCACATCACTGCCTGTCGTAATTGAGACATCCAAGGATCAAAGTTTATCCGGATGCCTTTGTCATTCTCACCTTCTTTTGGCTGCAGGCTGTATCATTGACAATCAAGGGAGTTTGCTCCCGAACTCCTAGGGCTCGCCGTGTAGACACAGTTTTCCATAGCAAATAGAGCCTCTCTGCCATCAATGTCCTTGCCAACGGTGATCTCCTGGTTAATCGGATAATTGAGTCCGAGAAACAGAGTGTGTGAACCAAGGCTGTTTACCCGCCTCCAACTGAAAAAATCCTAAAGGCCCCAACAAGCTGGTATCCTGCTCATAGACGTAACAACCACTGTCCAAATACTCACGTATTACACGGTGCTCGTATACAGTGGGGTTTTTGTAATATAAATTTTCTGGCTCATGTGTCCGAATGATCATAAATCTTTTGCCGTCGTCTGATTACAAAGGGCAGTAACTGTAGGGACACTGCATCATATCAAAAAGGACAGCATTGTTAATGTAAGATCAACATTGTTCAGAGTATGAGTAGGATAATGCAAGAAATAGCATTGATATGTTCCTGTTGGAACTGGGAGGAAAATACAGGGAAATGTATACTGGGTTCGAAAATATAGAAGTGCCATGCATGGTTATACTCATGTTATCTCGCAATCGATTCTTCACAGGAAACTACCATGTCATGCATGTTATGTAATCATGTTCTGTCCACACAAACAAATTCTTCAAGGTAACTAACAGACCATGCATTGTTATATACTCGTGTTCTATGGGCAAAAAATTTGTGAGGATATTATTCTAGCCATTGATGGCTGAAGGGTGAATATAGGTATGTACACATGGTAAGCATTGCAGGATTTCACTACTTCCAAATATAGAGTTCTCCATATGCACATTTACTTCCCTAATGTAGGGTTAGATGAAACCAACAGTGTGGTGCATGTTTCTACATCATGAAAATGAGGAAACTAACATGGCCATTGATACACACTCATATTTATTAGTAGTATATAGATTACTGTAAAATAAGGATAATATCCATATATTCCTAACCGTTTGATTTTTCAGGGTACAAATTGGCTGTAATGACATGGTCACAATCGCATGAATTAACTCATTCCAAATATAGCTGATTTACGACGTCTCTAATACATTGCCATAGTTCTACTCAAATTCTGCTGAAACAGGGATATGCCAATCATCACAAAAAGTTCAAACAGTGTCATGGCGTCATCATTAACATGAGACGGAAACAACTTACACGCGTTGTCCCAGCAATACGTGGTGCCATCTGCTTTGTCGATCGCGTAGATGATGCCATTGTGTTCAATATCATCACAGAAGTGTGTATCAGCTTTGACGATGACCCACTGCGAGCTGGGTTCCCTCCAGCTAAAGAAGGCACCGGCGTAAAGATAGACGAGTCTGCGGTCGAACAAGGCAATTAGCTTGAAGTCTGCGTAATTCGCATGTCGTGTGGGCACTTGGCAGATTACAATCTTCTGCAAAATAAGGTCCATCCAACTGACGTGGTAATATAGATGACTTGGACCGCGATGGTAATACTCTATATAATCTAGCGGAGGAAGGATAATCTCATGGGAGGTCTGGAAGTTCACGAGTGTCGGTGTCAAAACCGGCGGATCTTGGGTAGGGGGTCCCGAACTGTGCGTCTAGGCGGATGGTAACAGGAGACAAGGGACACGATGTTTTACCCAGGTTCGGGCCCTCTTGATGGAGGTAAAACCCTACGTCCTGCTTGATTAATATTGATGAAGTGTGTTACAAGAGTAGATCTACCACGAGATCAAATAGACTAAACCCTAGAAGCTGGCCTATGGTATGATTGTTGTCCGTCCTACGGACTAAAGCCATCCGGTTTATATAGACACCGGAGAGGGCTAGGGTTACACAGAGTTGGTTACAATGGTAGGAGATCTACATATCCGTATCGCCAAGCTTGCCTTCCACGCCAAGGAAAGTCCCATCCGGACACGGGACGAAGTCTTCAATCTTGTATCTTCATAGTCTTGGAGTCCAGCCGATGATGATAGTTCGGCTATCCGGACACCCCCTAGTCCAGGACTCCCTCAGTAGCTCCTAAACCAGGCTTCAATGACAACGAGTCCGGCGCATATTGTCTTCGGCATTGCAAGGCGGGTTCCTCCTTCGAATAATTTATAGAAGATTGTGAACACCAGGATAGTGTCCGGCTCTGCAAAATAAATTCCACGTACCACCGTAGAGAGAATAATATTCACACAAGTTCAATCTGCTGACGTATTTGGTGGCGTGACGTCACACCACTACCAAGCCTTTACTCGAATTGTTTTTATTGTACCACCTCAGCGCGTTTAGCGAAGCGGTTTCCTTGGCACGTCTTGTCGAAGCAGAGATCGTGTTCCCCTTATTCCGGGATTCCCATCAATACGGACGTGGGTAAGCCAACCGCGCCATTGATTGCGGCACTTGGGAGATAAGCGAGTTTTATCAGGCCAGTTGGGACACATGTTTTTGTCCGCCCATATAAGGGGATAAAGATCCAACCCTTTTACCTGCGCCTTCTTCCTCCTTGGCTTATCCGTCTCCACGAACTCGAGCTCTAGCGCCCAAGTCCGCACATCTCACCTCAACCTTCTCCAACTATGTCCGGAGCGGGAGGCAAGTGGATGGCCTCCTCCGTCACGGAGGGGAACATCCAGAAGCTGCGCAGCGCCGGATATTTGTCCAGCAACATCACGCACCGGCTCCCCAACGAGGGAGAGCTCATCCCCACCCCCAGGCCCCATGAGAGGGTAGTATTTCTTCCCCATTTCCTCCGCGGACTGGGCTTCCCACTCCATCCCTTTGTCCGGGGGCTCATGTTCTACTACGGCCTGGATTTCCATGATCAGGCCCCGAATTTCATCCTCAACATCTCGGCGTTCATCGTCGTGTGTGAGGCCTTCCTCTGCATCCAGCCCCACTTCGGCTTGTGGCTCAAGACCTTCAGTATCAAGCCGAAGGTTGTGAAGGGCAGTCAAGCGGAGTGCGGAGGCGCCATGGTGGGCAGGATGTCCAACGTTACTTGGCTTGAGGGCACTTTCGTGGAAACCATTAAGGGGTGGAAATCGGGGTGGTTCTACATCACCGAGCCGCGTGACCCTGAATGGGCAGCGGCCCCCGAATTCAGATCTGGCATCCCCACACGGCTCACCTCCTAGAAAGAGAGCGACCGCACATGGCGTGATTCGAAGGAGCTGACCGGACTCCAAGCCTGCATCCAAAAGCTAGTGGACAAGAAGCTCAAGCTTGTCAACGTAGTCTAGGTCATGCTCATCCGCCGGATTCTCCCGTGCCAACGACGGGGCTTCAATATGTGGGAGTTCGATCCAGCGCAGCACCAGACTTTGAGCGGGCTCTTCGACACTACATACGAAGATGTCTAGAGGGTGTTGTTTAAGGGTGCCGAGGCCCCCGCGTCTGCTACCGAAGATCGCAGATTCAACTCGCAGCGTCCAGCTGACGAGGTAAGCGATTTTTCCCTTTACGGGACGCTTGTTTTCCATAGTTTGACTCTATACAGGATCTAAACTCCCTCTCCTTTGATAGGACTGGCTGGAGAAGGCCGAAAAGACTATCTGTCCGGCCCCATTACCAGAGGACCCAGCGGACGCCCGCTTAACGGGGCTGCTGGCTCCGGCACCCCACGTGGTGCCGGAGAAGAAGGCCAAGAAGAAGTCCACGGGCACTCGGAAGAGTTCTCATTTTTAGGTGTTATTGGATGATGACTCCGAGGCAGACTCCTCCCACAAAGGTGAGGAGGAGAAGAAGAAAGCCTCTCCCCTAGCGGGGGGAGGGAAGAAAAGGAAGGCCTCGCCAACGAGGGAGGCCGAAGGGTCCAAGAAGGGAAGGCCTCTTCTCCCGGACTGCACCGCCAACGCCGGCGACGACGACGAGGATTGGCCCCCAAGGGCCAAGCCCCTGGCGAGATCGTAAGTATCCGGACTCCCGAATAACTTTATGATTTTTCTTTTCGCCACATGGTGTCTTTCTAATGCCGCATACAACCCTGCAGTCTGCCCAAGGATGATCTTCCCACTTCGTCGAGCGGGTTCTTGGGTGCGTCGGATATGGATTCCCTTCCGACCGCCTCCACCCCCCGTGATGCGGACGATGCCGAGGTGGGATCCTGGGAGGGGACCTACCAGGAGGAGGAGGCCCCGGAGGTGTCGCAGAACAACCTCCCGGACTTTGCATCGGACTCGGCCCCGGAACCCATAGTGGCTCCGGAGTCCGGCGGGCGGCCCCTTCATAAGAAGGGCAAGACCGTGACGCCGGCAGCCTCCGTCCAACCGGAGGCGCCGGATAGCTTGCTGGAGGCGCTCAATGGCGCCTCCATCGAAGAGGAACACCGCACTGTTATGAGTGCGGTGATTCAGAAGGTTCAGCTCGCCAAGAGCGGGCTGACCGAAGCCTGCAGCAGCCTTCTAACAGGCTTTGAGGTAAGAATTTCGATATACGTAAAATAGTACCGCATAGACAGTTGCCCCTGATGCTCGGTTCGGTGTTCGGAAAGAAAAGCCGGACTGAGTATCTAAAAAGATATACGCAGGAGTCATAAAAAATATGTCAATATGGGATTGCAGGCTGTGCTTCTGACCTCTGCCGCACTGACTGCGGAGGTCAATACTTTGAAGCAAAGCCTCGAGCGGTCCGAGAACAAGCTCGGCCGTGCCAAGAAGCAGCTCGAGGACAATGAAGGTGAGTAACACCTTATTAAAATTGTACCTTACAGAAAAGGATTTTGGTTGCAAGAAGAATGACAAGGATAACGTGGGTATTGCAGGGGCCACAAGCGAGGTGCGACCCTGAAGGAGGCGGTGTCCGCGGCCGAACGTAATGCGGCCGCGGAACGCGCCGAGCGAGAGAGGCAGGAGGCGCGGGTGGCGGAGGTACGGCAAGAGCTCCAGGCTCTCGTGGAAAAACACGAGAGTTTGGAGCGTGACTCGAAGACTCGAGAGTCCGAGCTTGCAACGACTCTTGAGAGTGCTAAAGACGCTAAGGCAAAAGCCTATAAGGCCCTCCAGGAAGTCGAGGCATTGAAGAAAATAGCGGCGGGTAAGGCATTTTTCATGCAAAGTAAGCATGTGAGTGTGAATTACCTATCACTTACCCGAATTCGGAGCTCTCTAGGAGCGTTCGCAGATCTGCCCCGCAGCGTGTCCAATGCTGCCGCTTTCTACAGGGCCGAGGAGGGGAGCTCGACGGAGAAGGTCTTCTGGTCTTAGTATGCTGAGGCTGGACATCCGGTGCCCCTTAGCGACCAGCTGAAGCAGCTGGTCGAGCTCCACAAGGTGGCCGAACAGGCCATGAAGGGCCTCATAGTTAGGCTATGGCCTAAGGAGGTCATGCTTGGGAGCTACTTCAGCCTGGTGCGGCGGCTGGTGGATGCGTGTCCATGGGTTGAAGTCATCAAGCACTCCGCCTGTATTGAAGGTGCCCGTCGGGCCCTTTCCCGCGCAAAGGTGCACTGGGGCAAGATGGATGCTCAGAAGCTTGTGATGGACACGCCACCGCAGGGCAAGGAGCATCGCACACCCAAGATGTATTATAAGAGTGTCCTGAAGGGTGCCCGCGCTATTGCGGGTGAGTGCTCCAAAGATGTAATATTTGAGTAGACTCGAATTTTCTTATCCTGTGCGCTGAAAACTTAGTTCATATGCGCTAAGCAACACTTGTTAATTTAAAATATTACCTTCTGTGCGGCTGTTTATCAAATCTGAGAGATGGCAAGTCATCGGCTTCAGCCCCCATGCCACGAGTGCTGGGGTGGTTGGGATAAACTTGAGCACTCTTGTTCCCATTTTTGGGTCCATCTAGGGAGGCGCTCAACACAACGAACCAGGCAACCGGACTTATAATGCTTGAACACTCTCACTTAGCCATAGAATTCTATAATTTTAAATTTCGGCGAAGCCCCTAGTATTCGGAAGGCCGAATTTGGGGCGCTATCCATGCCTGGGCCGGACAAAGCCGGATCCTTGCTCTAAGCGGCATAAGTCTTTAGGGACTCGCAAAAAAACTCTCGAACAGCGACCAACTCTCGCCTTATCATGACGGTCAGTTTTAGCTTTCTCCACTGAGGCGCTCGCCCAGCTCAACTGGGGTGCAATCGCAGTGGTTCTCCCAGTGCTACCTTAGCCGATACAACGGAACGTAAGGTACCAAAACATGGGAGCCGGGCAAACCCAACTATTGACCCAAGACATGATTCGGAGCCGATGCATATAATGCTATAAGTTTGGGGTGCCGCACTTGTGAAAGTGTTCGGACTTATCACACCATGACGTGGGAAACATAAGCCCCTGGTGTATTTAGCCGTACTAAAATGTACAGATGCAACATGTCATAAATGAACATATGTATAAGAAAGAAATGCAATTGGAAGCGAAAAGGTGCTGCATTACTTATTCAAGAAAAACTGCTGTGAATGCAGAACGATACAAATGGTGCGATAAGCAAGGGATGGGACTATTAAACATGTCCCCCTCCAGGGGTAGGTTGCGGAATGGTGTATAAAACAGATTTAATGCTCGTAATGGAGACGACCCGGATATTCGTTGTAGCCTTTCTCCTTCCCTGGCTGTTGCATCGTGAGTTCGGCAGGTCTACTGCCTGACAGGGCCTCTGACAAACGGAGTCCTGTGGGTAAACATAAAAAGGAAAAAGAAAAAAAGAACGACACACTTGAGAGCCCCTGGTGTGGTTGAGCTGCATTCTGGGCCTATCGTGGTCGTGCCCCTCTCCCCATGCACATGGTATCTCCAAAGCGTAATGGTGTACGCGAATGACCTGTCTTGACGTTTTGCAGGGGCTGGGGTTGGGGCCGCACTGCTACGCGTGCTCGGAACGTGCCAGGTGATCTTATTGTAGGTTACTCCGGGCACGTTTAGCCTTGTCCGGTCGCTTAACGGCCGGACTCGAGAATTGCCTTAAGAGGCTGCACTGTACTTCTGCCGCGAGAGCCGCTGTATATTCCTCTGTTCGGAGAGAGCGTTCAGTGTTTCCATTGACCGTGATGACTCCTCGAGGGCCTGGCATCTTGAGCTTGATGTATGCGTAGTGCGGCACCGCATTGAACTTTGCAAACGCGGTACGTCCGAGCAGAGCATGATAGCCGCTGCGGAATGGAACTATGTCGAAGATTAACTCCTCGCTTCGGAAGTTATCTGGGGATCCGAAGACCACTTCTAGTGTAACTGAGCCTGTACAATTGGCTTCTACACTTGGTATGACGCCTTTAAAGGTCGTCTTGGTAGGTTTAATCCTTGAGGGGTCTATGCCCATTTTGTGCACTGTATCCTGATAAAGCAGATTCAGGCTGCTGCCGTCGTCCATCAGGACTCTGGTGAGGTGAAATCCATCGACGATTGGGTCTAAAACCAATGCGGCAAATCCGCCGTGGCGGATGCTGGTGGGGTGGTCCCTTCGGTCAAAAGTGATCGGGCAGGAGGACCATGGATTGAACTTCGGGGCAACTGGCTCCGTCGCGTATACATCCCTGAGTGCACGCTTCCGCTCCCTTTTGGGTATGTGTGTTGCATATATCATGTTCACCGTCCGCACCTGTGGGGGGAAACCTTTCTGTCCTCTATTGTTCGGCGGTCGGGTCTCTTCCTCGTCATCGCTATGCAGCCCCTTGTCATTGTTTTCGGCAATTAACTTGCCTGCCTGCTTGAATACCTAACAGTCCCTGTTGGTGTGGTCGGCTGGCTTTTCGGGGGTGCCGTGTATCTGGCACGAGCGGTCGAGTATTCGGTCCAAATTGGACGGACCCGGAGTAGTTCTTTTGAATGGATTTTTCCGTTGATCGGGTTTAGAGCCTCTGAATCCGGCATTGGCTGCCGTATCTTCACTATTATCGCCGTTAATGCGGCGTTTGTTTTTGTTGCGATGCGACCTGCCATTACGGTCCTTGATATCCGGACTGCCAGAATTTTTGCTGAGGTTGTTGCTGCATGCTAGCCAGCTGTCCTCACCCGCGCAGAAGCGGGTCATGAGTGATGTGAGGGCTGCCATGGATTTCGGCTTTTCCTGTCCCAGGTGCCAGGCAAGCCATTCGTCGCGGATGTTATGTTTGAAGGCCGCGAGGGCCTCCGCATCCGGAGAGTCGACGATTTGGTTTTTCTTGGTTAAGAAGAGTGTCCAGAATTGTCTGGCCGATTTGTCTGGCTGCTGAATTATATGGCTTAGGTCATCAGCGTCTGGTGGTCGCACATACGTGCCTTGGAAGTTATCGAGGAATGCGGCTTCTAGGTCTTCCCAACTCCCAATTGACTCTGGTGGCAAGCTGTTAAGCCAATGCCGTGTTGGTCCTTTAAGCTTGAGTGGGAGATATTTGATGGCGTGAAGATCATCACCGCGGGCCATGTGGATGTGAAGGAGATAGTCTTCGATCCAAACCACGGGGTCTGTTGTGCCATCGTAAGATTCAATATTCACGGGTTTAAACCCTTCGGGGATTTGATGATCCATTACTTCATCTGTGAAGCATAGTGGGTGTGCGGCGCCTCTGTACTGGGCGATATCACGACGGAGCTCAAAAGAGCTCTGTCTATTTTGTTCGGCCCGGCCGGACTTACTGTGTCCGGCGCGACGGTTGTTGTCACGTATCATGGGGCGCCCACGCGATCCATAGATCGATCTTGATTGTCTTGCTTCATCCTCCAATATATCTCACAAGTCCGGAGCGTTCCCCTGTGGCCTTGTGGTTTTCGAGCGATGCCGGGGTATGGTTCTAGTGAAGGGCCTAGAGGCCTCTCTGTCGCGACCACGGGGTGGTCGGTCAGCCGTATTGTCTGCTGGTGATGCAAGTTCATATGCCTCCTCCTCTAATCGGGGGAGCAGCTTGCGTTTAGGGTAGCTTTTGGAGGGGCGTTCGAGCTCATGCTCTTCGGCCGCGAGGACTTCAGTCCATCTGTTAGCTAGCAGATCTTGATCAGCTCTAAGCTGTTGCTGCTTTTTCTTGAGGTTGTTTGTCGTGGCCATAAGCCTGTGTTTAAAACACTCTTGTTCGACGGGATCCTCAGGCACGACGAATTCGTCGTCGTAGAGGCTTGCCTCGTCTCCGGAGGGAGGCATGTAATCCTCTACCTCTTCTTCTGCCGCTCTCTCATGAGGGCTGGCGTCTCCGTCCTCCTATGCTGAATCTTGCTGGAGGGGGTTGTCTTCGGCACTGTCTAGGGTGTTATTATCTCTGGTGCCGGAATCTTCTTTCTTGCTGTGGCGGGATTTAGAGCGGCGCCGCTGACGCCGGCGCTTGGGCTGTTTCTTGGAGGGGTCTTCCTCCATCGTTCCTTCGCCATTCCCATCCTTTGGGATATCCACCATGTATATGTCATATGATGAGGTGGCTTTCCAGTGCCCGGTAGGCGCAGGTTCTTGGTCGTCTCCGACATCGTCGTCCATACCGTCGATGTCTTCGGAGTCGTAGTCTAGCATGTCGGTTAGATCGTCGGTAGTGGCTACTAAGTGGGTGGTGGGTGGGCTTTGAATTTCTTCGTCGTCCGCATCCCAACCGTTCTAACCGCAGTCCGGCTAGGGCTCTCCTGATAACGAGAGATACTTTAGCGAACTCAAGATGTCGCCGAAAGGTGAGTGTTGAAAGATGTCCGCAGCGGTGAACTCCATGATCGGCGCCCAACTGGATTCGATTGGAGGGGGCGCGGGAGGCTCGGAGTCACGGGCTTTATGAGGGACAAGATCAGTGTTCGGCTCTATCGCCGTAGAGGTTGCAGCCCCCGAGGCGGTGTCTAGCCATCCGTCCTCGATCTACGTAGCCGGCTCCAAATTGAAGATTGGAGCGGACTCGAGTGCGGCCTCTAGGATACAGTCCGGCTGCAGAGCTAAATCATGCTCATCGTGACAGTGTGGCATGCTCGGCTGTGGCTCGAATCCATCGAGGATCAAGTTCCCGCGGATGTCAGCCGTGAAGTTCAAACTTCCAAATCTGACCTAATGGCCAGGGGCGTAGCTTTCGATCTGCTCCACATGTCCAAGCGAATTGGCCCGCAGTGCAATGCCGCCGAATACGAAGATCTGTCCGGGGAGGTAGGTCTCACCCTGGACTGCGTCGTTGTTGATGATCTAAGAAGCCATCGAGCCTATCGGTGACGACATAGAGGAACTCTCAATGAAAGCTCCAATGTCGGTGTCAAAACCGGCGGATCTCGGGTAGGGGGTCCCAAACTGTGCGTCTAGGCGGATGGTAACAGGAGACAAGGGACACGATGTTTTACCCAGGTTCGGGCCCTCTTGATGGAGGTAAAACCCTACGTCCTGCTTGATTAATATTGATGATGTTACAAGAGTAGATCTACCACGAGATCAAAGAGGCTAAACCCTAGAAGCTAGCCTATGGTATGCTTGTTGTCCGTCCTACGGACTAAAGCCATCCGGTTTATATAGACACCGGAGAGGGCTAGGGTTACACAGAGTCGGTTACAATGGTAGGAGATCTACATATCCGTATAGCCAAGCTTGCCTTCCACGCCAAGGAAAGTCCCATCCGGACACGGGACGAAGTCTTCAATCTTGTATCATCATAGTCTTGGAGTTCGGCCGATGATGATAGTTTGGCTATCCGGACACCCCCTAGTCCAGGACTCCCTCAACGAGCACCAACTTTTGACCGTCTTCTTTGAAGGCAGCCATCTAGTGGGAGTTCATGCCGACCCAGTACATACCTACCAAGAAGTTTCGGGCAATGGTGATCGAATCGATGTCGACGGAAATGATGTACAGAGACCCACTACATACCTGCAAAGAAGTTTCGGCTAATGGAGATCAGATTTAAGTCGAGGGGTATCATGTACACCTCCGTATCATGGTGACCCAATCTCGCAAGACCAGATAGCAGCAAGCAGGGTGTCTTGAAAAGCTTAGGCCTCGCTTCAACGATGGCCATGTGCATGTCCCTCGAGCATGCAGCCAGCCGCAGGGCGCTCAACATATCCATACACAAACAATAGAGGTCGAGGATGTCACTGGGGAGATTGCTCCAATCGCGGCTCATATGGATGCTGCGCGGTTCGCGTTCGGCCATGGTGGAGTTTGGAAGGTTGTGTTTTTTGGGGGCTTGATTTACGGGGGAGAAGGATGTCGGTGCTGGAGCGGCTAGCAAGGGAATAGTGGTACTCGGGGAGGCGAGTGAGGCGATGGTGCCCGGGGGCGCAGTGAGATGGAGACGGAGACGGAGAAGGAGATGGAGATGGAGTGGTGCTATGGGAGCGGAGAGGGAGACGAGCCGAGGCGCCAATGTGATGTACAACGACAGTGACAGACTGCACAGTGCACAGGGTGAGGCTGACTTTGGTAACCTGAACACGTCGCCTGGACTAGTGTCAGGCACAGGGTGTTGTCACTTCACTGTGAGGACCGGATGAATAGTATTTTGGCCATCAAGTGTACCACAGTTGTACTACTACTACTACTACTACTACTAGTAGCAACATGAGTACTCCAGTATTGAATAGCGGAAATAGGTCTCCCGTGCTATCATGCATGTTCACTTCATCGTTCAGGTATCATCCATATTGCGAGCAGAACCAAATTCTCGTGCATGCCCAATCAACGCCCTGCCGCGATGCATGAAGTGGTCGTTCTGGTGCATCAAGGACGGCATGCAGATTGTTCCACACTTGAGAAGAGGAAAAATGGAAAGGTAGAACACGGCAACAGAGGAAGAGAATGCTGGCTAATGAGGCTGGGAGGGGATCGAGCAGGAAGTTAATGCTCCACGCCTAAAGGTTTTGGGAAAACCTGATTTTCATATGGTGACTTATACTCACCTAAACGGAGGGAGTATTCCTTAACCACAGAATGTTGTGTCTCCCACTCACGCGCTAAAAAAAATCTACGACACATTTTTTTAATCTGTTTGCATAGGTCCCACCTATCACGAACAGGTACGACTCATCAGTCTACCCGCATAGCCTTTTTGTTTAGTCTACCTAGCCGTCTAATCAACTACCTGCACGCCACTTCTCCCATTTACTTCTCCATCGGGAACCGATTCTCCTCGGCTTCTTCACCTCCCCTTCGTCTTCATTTGCATCCAAACCCCACTGCGTTCACATTGTTTTAACCTCTTTAAATAATCATCTACTACTTCAGTTAGACTAGCCATCTAATCCTAATTCTCCAAACCATAGCCCTCCGTTCCAGCGGTTCCAAATGGCGAAAGAGATCGAGATGCAGGTGTTTAGCATCCAACATGTCCTCGTCGAAGGCTCGATGCGCAAAATTGCCACCATCACCGTCCACCCAAGGGTTGTTCGGCAGTGGATCAACAATGTATCCAACTCCCTCGAAAAGGTAGAGACGAGGGTCATCGGTCTCGACGCAGAGTACACGGAGCATGCCCCTGGGAAGATCCAGTGCATTGTCGTCCTTCAGCTGTGCCTCGAAGATGATGTTTTGGTGTACCACATCATACACTCGCCCTCCATACCAGGTGAGCTTCATGATTTCTTGTCTCGGGAGGACGTATACTTCTGTGGGGCAGCCATCGAAGGGACAAACAGAAGCTGGAGCCGTACAACCTTGATTTGAAAAGCATCGCTGACCTACAAACCAGAATCAAAATTCCTGTAGAAGATTGTGATAAACAGACACCATCCCTATTCGACGTAGCAAATTTTGTGCTCGGTACAAATCTTCATAAGGGTGACGAGACGGTGGCATTAAGGTCGTCTGGATGGGAGAATTATCCCTTGACATACAAGCGGATAAAATATGCTGCCCGCGATGCCCATGTGAGTTTCGAGATAGCTGCAAGGTCCAAAGAGCTTGTTGTGAAGCCGCCTCCCATAGAGAATGAGAACAAGAAG
>NC_041385.1:710383039-710414230 GCF_002162155.2 Triticum dicoccoides
GAAGAAGAAGAAGAAGAAGAAGAAGAAGAAGAAGAAGAAGAAGAAGAAGAAGAAGAAGAAGAAGAAGAAGAAGAAGAAGAAGAAGAAGAAGAAGAAGAAGAAGCAGAAGCAGAAGAAGAAGAAGAAGAAGAAGAAGAAGAAGAAGAAGAAGAAAAGGTTGCACCAGCAGGATGGCATTATGGGTGGATGAACTATTTCCTCTCTTGTAAAAAAAATTATTCCCTCTCGGTGTATATTGATATAGATGGACTATTTAGATGGTGTGCATGTATTTGGAACAAAGTAGTAGCATGGGTCCGCTTGACAATAAGGAACTATTTATCCACATATATAGCTCTCTCTGCTACTCCTTCTAGTGATCGGTATGCAGTGCATGTGTCCGTAGACATGACAGCTTGTCCATGGAAGTTCAACTACGGCGACCAACACGTTCCATCTCGCGATTCCCAAAACGCCTCTCCAACCCACAGCACCATGCCCCCCGACGTGCGCCTCACCCCTCTCGGCCACACCGCCCCTCTGCCTTTGTGTGCATGACATGTGGGCCACCTAAAATGCGGCGAGCATCAAGTTTCTACCAAAGCCACATGCGATACCCACGACGCCGCTCGAACCCATGACACCACACGTCCCCCGACCTGCGGCTCACCCCTCTTGGCCCCACTGCCCCTCTGCCTTCGAGAGCATTACATGTAGACCAGTCACCTGGGTCCACATGTTATTGACTCAAAGGCACTGAAGCTCAGCCCCGACGGCCCTGAGAGGGAAATGTAACTCCTGCACCGGGGCTTGTGGTGCTCCCGCAGCACGAACTCGTGCCAAACTCGAGATTTGTTTCTTTACTATACATGAACACAACAATTTAATGGACATTGTAATCTCAACATGTGACGGGGAGCTCTAAATTTGAATTTGAAACTTATAAAATGAAAAGATTCAAAACAAATAAACTGGGAGAGAGGGAGTATATCGTAGGATGTTTCACATACAAAATAAGTCCCCTGGTTTGTCACCGCGAAGATGCGGTTAGAAAGGAGCACAACGTCTTCCTACTTGTACAACAACAAATTGGCCGCAGACAGCCTTGTCCGCCTTTGACCGCCATGTGCAAGGTTCGTGCTATCTTATTCAATCTCACCGTGGTTCCATCATACCAATTCATGCGGTGGCCCGTTGCATGGCTGATCCCAATGTTGGACAAAGGTTCTACGGGAATGGTGTCACCGTTGTAAATGTTGTGCAAATTGATGTTGGTACCCTCCCGTACATATGCAAGCCAATCTCCACTCGCATTGAGCCTAACCTGTGAAACAGTGGGCAGGGGGAGAATTTGGAAATGGACACGGAAGTAATCTTTAGAATGCATTTACTACATGATCAAACTCATCTTACCTGCTCATCGGAGGAAATCCGAGTGCCCCTCAACGTCGGCATCTCAAGGGGCGTCAACTTGCAACTACGTCCACGCCGCGCTGGAGAGACCCCCAAGTAAACATCCTCGTGCATTCCACGGAACATCAAGATGCATTTGTATGAGTAGTTTATCTTGTGAGAGAAAAGGATGAACGAGGGAAGGCCTCTAGAGATAGAGATGGACACTACTACTACCAATGTGCTGGCCCATGCGTTGCAATGGATCCACAGTAGTAGAATAATACTTGTTCACGTGCTTGAAATATAAACACTCTAGTTTTGATATACATGTGTCAGCAGACATGACAGCTTGTCCATGGAAGTTGAACCACGGCGACCATCATGTTTCTTGTTTCTACCACTTCCACACCCACACGCGATTCCCACGACGCCGCTCCAACCCACAGCACGACGTCCCCCGACGTGGACATGGATCCTCTAACGTGGCTATCACTACCTTGCCCTGCCTTTCCTTCACTGACAGGTGGGACCCACGCTTATGGGTCCCACATGTCAGGGACATAATGGTAGGATTGTTCGCGTCAGGGGATCATCATCCCCCCGACGTGCCCCTCATCCCTCTCGGCCCCACCGCTCCTCTGCCTTTGTGTGCATGGCATGTGGGCCAGCTGAACTACGGCGACCATCAACTTTCTACCACAGACACACCCGATTGGACGCGGTTTGCCTGCTCCGCTGCTGTGCTCCGATCCGTACTCCTGCACCATCGAATTTTCATCCAGTGGTTGTGACACATTTCATCTCGGGCATCAATCCTCAGCTGGAGTACTTATGTACTATAGGTAGTACACACCGGTGTGGCCATCTACGCCTCGTAACGCCCCGACGCCCAGCTGTGGCACCCACGCGACGACCACACCACCACTGGCCGGTTCATCTCGAACGAGTGAGTCGCGAACCATGCCACCACCATGAGAATGACATGTGGGCCAACCGCATTTAAGGTCCGCATGTCATTGACTCATAGGTCGGGCACTAAGCCACTGAAGTTCGGTCCCGTGGGCCCCGAGAGGGAAATGTAACTCCTGTGGCAGGCCTTGTGGTGCTCCCGCAGTACGAGCTCATGCCAAAACTGGAATTTGTTTCTTACTACTACCAACTAGTACTAGTAAGGTACACGTGCATTGCACGCATGAGATTCTGGTGGTTTGTGCATTATGCTTCTACATGTGGAGTTTTCTGGATTCTAACATGTGGCAAAGTCTGGTGGAATGTAAGGTTAGGCAAGTTTGATTAACTTAGGTGAGTGTTTGGTTCAAGCTACACCTTAGGCAAGCCACACTAAGGCCCCACATGACATACACACAAAAAATGTGGCAAGATTCCCTTAGGCTTGCCAACTTGTGGCTCTCATTTTGAAGAACTAACAACTTTGCCTAAGGTTAGTTGTGGCAAAGTTAGTCATGAATTAAGTTCAACCATGGAGTCTTCTAGATTATACATGTGGCAGAATCTGGTGGATGATATCCAACGGCGTAGTGCTCGGATTTGCCATCTTTGTACCGTCGGATTGGCTTCATCCAACGACCAACTTTCAAAGTTTTTCACACACTATATAGGGGGTATAGATATAGATGTGTCGGTCTGTTGCAATGGATCCAAAGTATATTTATTTAGTGGAGTGCACTCTAAACACATTATCTATTTATTTTTCTCTAACCTTTTGTAGCCATGCAACAAAGCCACATAAGCTTCATGGGTCCCCCCCACATCATATTATTCATACTACGTTGATTGAAAAAAAGATAAATCACCCAAAACAAGATCTTCCCGTTTTTTGTTCCTACGATGTTGTACCGTGCACGTACCTACTAGTTGTATAGTGGTAGTACTAGTAATATAGTTAGGAGTACAAACTTGGTACTAGTAGGAGTAGTACTAGTACAGAATGCTCCTACTCTATCAACGAGCCCCATCTGACACCAAATTTCTTGGCTTACGTGCTACAACTAGATCTTCCCCTCGTTTCTGTTTTCCAACCCGGCGGCGGGCGGGGTGTCAGTTTTCTCAACAGCGGTCCCACATGAAAGTGAAAATGCTAGGAAACACGCCTTCCCTAAGCTATGTATCATGCCGGATGGGCCGTGGAGTACTCCCGATTCCTGGGCATGTGGGGTGCGACGCGAATGCGGCAGGCCTTTACTTTTACTAGCAATGTGCCCGTGCGTTGCGACGGATCCAAAGTAGTAGAAAAGTAGTATTTGTTCACAAACTTGAAAGAAATCACTATTGTTTTGATATACTCCTAATACATTACTCCCTCCATACCTAAATATTTGTGTTTTTTGAGATTTCAAATGGACTATCACATACAGATTATATAGACATATTCTAGTGTTTCTAGCAAGATGCCCGCGCGTTGCATGAAGTTGATGGAAAAGGTAAGCACAACTTATAAATTTACGGATGGAGTACTAGTTATAGTGATGCATGTAATTAAGAAAACGGATCGCACATGTCGGTATTGACTGGAACGAGAATGCAATAGCACAATAAGAATTAAGGCCACGATGATGTGATCGCAGTGGTGGTTACAAAAGGGAAGAAGAAAGATGGATCCATGAACGTACGACCCATTCCTCCTCAACTTAGTGCGTCGGGCCACCGACCGGCGGCTAAGGAGCGGCGGCTTTTGTGGCGAGGTCGAGGTGCTTCTTAGCAAAGGCATCCAAGGCTTCCAGCCGGTTGAGGAAGGCCAACGTAGTAGCATCCTCACTGGCCTTGTAGATACCTATGTACACGATTTGCTTGTACACGTGGATGTGTAGGTCAATAAATTCTTGCAGGGTGAGGCGCCTCGCGGCGAGCGCGACCTCCAGGTGGACATTCTTCGGCGGGCAGTTGCAGGGCTATTAGTGCTTGAAAGAGGTTCCCTCCATGGAGGCCGATTAGGGTGGCAGACAATGAGGAGCCCGGGCGCGCGGGCTAGAGCAGTACGGCGATGTCGTCCATGAGCTTCTTGAGGATGGTGAACTTGTTGCTGGTGGCAATGATCACCTGGTCCAACTAAGAGTCGTAGTTGGCGTCGACGGAGGCCATCCACCAGCCGATCTCCAACACCGTCTGGAGACGATCCTCGGCGCCATGCCGCAGGCCGGCGTCGTGGACCATCTGGCGCAGCCACTGGCCGCTCACGCGCATCGCCGCCATGGGTCTGGAGTGAGCTATTTTCCGCTTAGTGTAGGTGCTTAGGCAAATGCTTAGGTGTGTACAATGTGGTAGATGCATTGGAATGGAGGGGCGCCTTTATATGAGGGCAATAAGGGCAAACTATGTTGCATTCACATCGTGCAGCCTCTTTTCTTGGACCTCCTCCCAATTCTTCCCTCATGCATTATCTGAAGGAGGATGCATTGGTCGTTCAACATATCGGGAACCGCTACTCCCTCCCTCGTCTTCATTAAAGCCATATCGGGAACTGCGCCACCCGCTATCAAATCGAATACTCCCTCCGTCTAGGTGAGTATTAAGTCATCTTACGAAAACCAAATGGTAAACACATATGCATGGTGCATTAACTCTCACGTTGTTTCTTATTTTTTGACATAAATAGAGGAATCAACCAATAAGAGATGTGGGGCTTGTATGCTTTTAATGACTTGAGACTATCAAACATGACATGCAGTGGTCAGTTCGTTGCACAAGAACAAATACAACCCACATCAGCACACACGCATCTTATAGCATCATATCCAATGGCTAAAAAAGATGAATGAGACCAAATTATATCTCATCTAGATGAGTTCTAGCAAAACTGTATTAATAATACTTAGTACTCCTGCGCCATGTATCATATATTAGTATCATGTAGTACTTTATTTATTGCCATGTATGACACATAGTACTTAACTCTCTCTCTCTCTTTCTTCATTTAATTCTATGACACCTCATCAAAATTGCTAAGGCTAGTACCATTACAACCAGCCTTAGAAAATACTCCCTAAACATTAAGTTCTCTTGTTTTTCTCTCCACCTTGGTCACCTAGACCGCGGGAGTATACTGCGCGGGCTTTTCCTGCGCGGTAGGCGGGGCAGTTCCGCCTAGTCGGTTCGGCAGAGACGCGAGAAGACGAGGGAGTAGGCTGCTGCAAACGTAGGGTTGTGTGATTTGACATCGAGTTACCTCTGGACAGGTGGGGCCCCGTGATTTGACTTGCCATTATCATTTTAACTGCGGCGCTACGACCGGCGTGAGTCTCCCGATTCCTGACCACCTCCATACAGGTGCCTCTCCCAATGCTCCACCATGTAGTAGAGGTTGGCTCTTGCATGAGATTCCACTTCTCCACTTTTTCCTTGCCTCTCTTTCCTCCACATATGCAAAAATGCCATGTAAAGCGCACTATTGTACTTACTTGCTCCTACAGGTGCTAAGCTTGCCACATAGGCATAAAGTCTGATGTGGCAAGTTAATCAAGAAGAGAGAGACTAGTTTGGTGACCCAAGGAAGAAACGGTGCTAAGCGCGTGTACCTAGGTGAAAAGACAATTTTGAGTCTATAGCTAATTAAATGAAGCAAACTTAGCAACAAAAAACTAATAAGCACACCATTTCATTGGAAGAGGTCACTCCTTGGCAAATGCAATAAATACTAGTGCTCCCTGTGTCCCATAATATAATAACGTTTTTGGCACTACACTAGTGTCAAAAGCGTTCTTATATTATGGGACGGAGGGAGTACGAAGAAAGAGATAGAGAGGAGTAAAAAATAAATACACTTATAGCCAACCTTATAGCTAACCTTGTTGTAGTATGAGTAACTAAGTGATGACTATGTATGACATGCCAACATCACATAGCCTAACGCACCGTGTTAAATCTCCAAGGGCGCGACCACGCGAGCGACGCAGCGGTCGTGGTAGGCGCGACCATGATACGGGATGATGGAAGCCCTTGGATCTGAGATCAAACGGTCGCATGCTAAGTTGCTGAAAATTTGCAGAATAACCCTCCAGGATAGGATATTCACCCATAGGTCTAGAATCACGCCATGCAACCGTTCGATCTCAGATCCAAGGGCTCTCGGAAGCCCGTATCATGGGAGAATGGAAAGCCACTACCCTGCCGTTCGCACGCTGGCAGTTCGCTCCTACTCGTCCCTGCACGTCCTTTAGTACTACGGCAGTTCGCGCCTAGTCGTCCCGTCCATTCACATTACGGCAGTTCCACTAATCCTAACCATCCTCCCAAATCCATGGCGTCCCAAATCTCCACGATCGGTGGTGAGTACAAGGTTAGAACCATCACCGGCGACGAGTTTGACGTCATCTACACCCGTTCTTCCGCGATGGTGAAGGGATGCCTTTCTCGCTTCAGACGCATGTTCGAAACTCAGATGATGAGTGGGTCGCTAGGCTAGATGTTGAGTACACCACAGTCCTGGGACGAGAGAAGGATCTAAAGGACGAAGAGAGGAAGAAGCCCGCCGCGATCCAGGTTTGTGTGCATGACTTATGCTTGGTCTACCACATATGCCATGCCGACGTTGAGTGACTGGATTTTAAGGACTTCCTCGAGAGCAACCTAGTCAAATTTGTTACTGTAGACTTTGGTAATGACAAAGAAGTCCTGAGTCGGATAGGCCTGGTTGTAGGCAACACCTTCGACCTCCAGAAGAATCGGCTGGTGTCCTCTCGTCAGCCTTCAGTGCTGACCCTGGCAGGAGCCCTGGTTCATCCTTCGTATGGTAAACTGGAGAAACCTCCATACACGTTTCCTCGTTATGCATGGCAGCGGAATGTACTAGATATAGACCACATCCACTATGCTGCAATGGATGGCTACCTTTGTTTCAATATCTACAAGGGTTGGATGAAGAGCAACAGCCAAGTGTGCTGTTCAAGCAAAGAAGTATCGGCCAAGAGGAAGGGGGACAAGGATGAAGTTGAGGACATGGACGGGGACTCCGAGTAAGGTGGCAGTGTCGTTTCTCATGGTGGTTCTAATGCAGTGTCTACCAGAATAGTTGCAAAGTTTAATTTCAGGTGTGCTTAATTTAATTTGAGGGGTGTGTTGTGCTGAGCCCCCAGCAGAACTATGTTATGTTTCTTCTCGTTACTTTAACTCTTCAGTACGTACATACTAGTATTTCTTACATTTCATCTTTTAGTTGGTATAGTACTACCACTCGTTTCTTCACATTATATACATACAATATATTTTGCCAACATCATATAGCCAACCGTTTAGTTGTCAAAGAATTTCAGGGTGCTTAGTTTTGTCAAAGAATTCCAGGGTGCTTAGTTTTATTTGAGGGGTGGGTTGTGCACTTATGCTGGACACCATTATTGTGACAAGCCTTTTTAATAGTACTATATGCATAATTTGGCGACGAGTGCTCTCTATATGTACCACTTTTTTTTAATTTCAAGTTTTGCTCCATGGCGCAATCCATCGCTACTACTACTATACAGAAGTGGAGTATATAGATTTTTTAAAAGGCTAGAGGGCGGGGCAGTCTAGCTCGGTCAGTTTCATGAGAAGCGAGGACCTTTGTGATTTGACGGCTCATTACTACTGTCAAATCGAATAGTACTGCACCACCCGCTGCACGCCCGACGCCTCCATTAAACCCCTTCGTTAAACCCACATGCAAACCGAGAATCCTACTCCGACCACACGTCCGTTCATGAGCGGGCCGGAATTAAACGCAACACCGGCCGAGCTCCTCCCGTCAGCCCTCAGTTTAAACAAGGCTAGATGCCAGCCAAGCTCCTACCGTCCGCCCTCTATTTACACGAGGCCAGACATACATCGGGCAAGAATCGCACCCCTCCGCCGCTCCCCCATCTCCTCCTTCACCATTTTCTCCACTCTTCTGATGGCTTCCGATGAGCCGTTCTCCGACATATTACCCGGCTAGGTGGCCCACCGATCCCTCCGGATATGGGCGAGGCCGCTCGGTGCTTCAACAACCTCGCTTGGCCCGATGGAGCCAGTTGCCGCCCCAAGCAGGCGCGTGGTTCAGCAACTCGCCACTCCAGTTCAGCTCGATGAGGAGTGGCGAGTTGCTCCACGCCGGCATGATGGCGAGCACGCCGGTACGGGCGCTATCATTGCAGCGTCGTACTGCGCCACCAGTGTCTGCGGTGGCCGCGCCTCCTGTGTGTGTGGGCGCTCCTCCCGTTCCTACGGTAGCGCCATGCAGGCAGAGACAGAAGCCGGGTGCGTGGAGAGCGACGAGTCGGTGGCCAGCTTCTCCGTGTCCGCCACCATCATCGAGGAGAAGTAGAACACGGGAGGCCGCCGCCACTTGGGACCCATGAAGGCCACTGAGGGAGTCCTAGACTAGGGGGTGTCCGGATAGCCGAACTATCATCATTGGCCGGACTCCAAGACTAAGAAGATACAAGATTGAAGACTTCGTCCCGTGTTCGGATGGGACTTTCCTTGGCGTGGAAGGCAAGCTTGGCGATACGGATATGTAGATCTCCTACCATTGTAACCGACTCTGTGTAACCCTAGCCCTCTCCGGTGTCTATATAAACCGGATGGCTTTAGTCCGTAGGACGAACAACAATCATACCATAGGCTAGCTTCTAGGGTTTAGCCTCCTTGATCTTGTGGTAGATCTACTCTTGTAACACACATCATCAATATTAATCAAGCAGGACGTAGGGTTTTACCTCCATCAAGAGGGCCCGAACCTGGGTAAAAAATCGTGTCCCTTGTCTCCTGTTACCATCCGCCTAGACGCACAGTTCGGGACCCCCTACCCGAGATCCGCCGGTTTTGACACCGACATTGGTGCTTTCATTGAGAGTTCCTCTGTGTCGTCACCGATAGGCTCGATGGCTTCTTCGATCATCAACAACGACGTAGTCCAGGGTGAGTCCTTCCTCCCCGGACAGATCTTCGTATTCGGCGGCTTTGCACTGCGGGCCAATTTGCTTGGCCATCTGGAGCAGATCGAAAGCTATGCCCCTAGCCGTCAAGTCAGATTTGGAAGTTTGAACTTCACGGCCGACATCCGCGGGGACTTGATCCTCGACGAATTCGAGCCACAGCCAAGCGTGCCGCACTGTCACGATGGGCATGATTTAGCTCTGCAGCCGGACAGTACCCTAGAGGCCACACTCGAGTCCGCTCCGATCTTCAGTTCAGAGCCGGCTGCGTAGATCAAGGACGGATGGCTAGACACCGCCTCGGGGGCTGCAACCTCTACGGCGATAGAGACGAACACTGACCTTGTCCCTTATGAAGCTCGTGACTCCGAGGTGCCGGACTCCGAACCTCCCGCGCCCCCTCCAATCGAATCCGGTTGGGCGCCGATCATGGAGTTCACCGCCACGGACATCTTTCAACACTCACCTTTCGGTGACACCTTGAGTTCGCTAAAGTATCTCTTGTTATTAGGAGAGCCCTGGCCGGACTGCGGTCAGGACGGTGGGGATACGGACGATGAATAAATTCAACGCCCACCCACCACCCACCTAGTAGCCACTGTCGACGATCTAAGCGACATGCTAGACTACGACTCTGACGACATCGACGGTATGGACAACGATGCCGGAGACGACCAAGAACCAGTGCCTACCGGGCACTAGAAAGCCACCTCATCATATGACATATACATGGTGGATATCCCAAAGGATGGGAATGGCGAAGGAACAGCGGAGGATGACCCCTCGAAGAAACAGCCCAAGCGCCGGCGTCAGCGGCGCCGCTCTAAATCCCGCCACAGCAAGAATGAAGATTCCGGCACCGGAGATAATAACACCCCAGACAGTGCCGAAGACAACCCACTCCAGCAAGATTCAGCACAGGAGGACGGAGACGCCAGCCCTCATGAGAGAGCGGAAGAAGAAGTGGTAGAGGATTATATGCCTCCCTCCGGAGACGAGGCAAGCCTCGACGACGACGAATTCGTCGTGCCTGAGGATCCGTTGAACAAGAGCGTTTTACATGCAGGCTTATGGCCACGGCAAGCAGCCTCAAGAAAAAGCAGCAACAGCTTAGAGCTGATCAAGATCTGCTAGCCAACAGATGGACTGAAGTCCTCGCGGCCGAAGAGCATGAGCTCGAATGCCCCTCCAAAAGCTACCCTAAACGCAAGCTGCTCCCCCGATTAGAGGAGGAGGCGTATGAACCTGCATCACCAGCAGACAATACGGCTGACCGACCACCCCGTGGTCACGACAGAGAGGCCTGTAGGCCCTTCACTAGAACCGTATCCCGGCATCGCTCGAAAAGCACAAGCCCACAGGGGAACGCTCCGGACTTGCAAGATATATTGGAGGATAAGGCAAGACAATCAAGATCGACCTATGGATCGCATGGGCGCCCCATGATACGTGACAACAACCGTCACGCCGGACACAGTAAGTCCGGCCGGGCCGAACAAAATAGACAAAGCTCTTTTGAGCTCCGTCGTGATATCGCCCAGTACAGAGGCGCCGCACACCCACTATGCTTCACAGATGAAGTAATGGATCATCAAATCCCCGAAGGGTTTAAACCCATGAATATTGAATCTTACAATGGCACAACAGACCCCACAGTTTGGATCGAAGACTATCTCCTCCACATCCACATGGCCCGGGGTGACGATCTTCACGCCCTCGAATATCTCCCACTCAAACTTAAAGGACCAGCCCGGCATTGGCTTAACAGCTTGCCATCAGAGTCAATCGGGAGTTGGGAAGACCTGGAAGACACATTCCTCGATAACTTCCAAGGCACGTATGTGCGACCACCAGACGCTGATGACCTAAGCCATATAATTCAGCAGCCAGATGAATCGGCCAGACAATTCTGAACACGGTTCTTAACCAAGAAAAACCAAATCATCTACTGTCCGGATGCGGAGGCCCTCACGGCCTTCAAACATAACATCCGCGATGAGTGGCTTGCCCGGCACCTGGGATAGGAAAAGCCGAAATCCATGGCAGCCCTCACATCACTCATGACCCGCTTCTGCGCGGGTGAGGACAGCTGGCTAGCACGCAGCAACAACCTCAACAAAAATTCTGGCAGTCCGGATATCAAGGACCGTAATGGTAGGTCGCGTCGCAACAAAAACAAACGCCGCATTAACGGCGATAATAGTGAAGATACGGCAGTCAATGCCGAATTCAGAGGCTCTAAACCCGGTCAGCGGAAAAAGCCATTCAAAAGAACTACTTCGGGTCCGTCCAATTTGGACCGAATACTCGACCGCTCGTGCCAGATACACGGTACCCCCGAAAAGCCAGCCAACCACACCAACAGGGACTGTTGGGTATTCAAGCAGGCAGGCAGGTTAATTGCTGAAAACAATGACAAGGGGCTGCATAGCGATGATGAGGAAGAGACCCGACCGCCGAACAATAGAGGACAGAAGGGTTTCCCCCCACAGGTGCGGACGTGAACATGATATATGCAACGCACATACCCAAAAGGGAGCGGAAGCGTGCACACACGGATGTATACGCGATGGAGCCAGTTGCCCCGAAGTTCAATCCATGGTCCTCCTGCCCGATCACTTTTGACCGAAGGGACCACCCCACCAGCATCCGCCACAGCGGATTCACCGAATTGGTTTTAGACCCAATCGTCGATGGATTTCACCTCACCAGAGTCTTGATGGACGGCGGCAGCAGCCTGAACCTGCTTTATTAGGATACAGTGCGCAAAATGGGCATAGACCCCTCAAGAATTAAACCAACCAAGACAATCTTTAAAGGCGTCATACCAGGTGTGGAAGCCAATTGTACAGGCTCAGTTACACTGGAAGTGGTCTTCGGATCCTCGGATAACTTCCGAAGTGAGGAGTTAATCTTCGACATAGTTCCGTTCCGCAGCGGCTATCATGCCCTGCTCGGACGTACCACGTTTGCAAAGTTCAACGCAGTGCTGCACTACGCATACCTCAAGCTCAAGATGCCAGGCCCTCGAGGAGTCATCACGGTCAACGGAAATACTGAACGCTCTCTCTGAACTGAGGAACATACAGCGGCTCTCGCGGCAGAAGTACAGTGCAGCCTCTTAAGGCAATTCTCGAGTCCGGCCGTTAAGCGACCGGACACGGCTAAACGTGCCCGGAGTAACCTACAACAAGACCGCGCACACCATTACGCTTTGGAGATACCATGGGCATGGGGAGAGGGGCACGACCACGATAGGCCCAGACTGCGGCTCAATCACACCAGGGGCTCTCAAGTGTGTCGTTCTTTTTTTCTTTTTTATCTTTTTACCCACAGGACTCCGTTCGTTAGAGGCCCTGTCCGGCAGCAGACCTGCCGAACTCACGATACAACAACCAGGGAAGGAGAAAGGCTAAAACGAATATCCAGGTGGTCTCCATTACGAGCATTAAATCTGTTTTATACACCATTCCGCAGCCTACCCCTGGAGGGGGACATGTTTAATAGTCCATCCCTTGCTTATCGCACCATTTGTATCGTTTTGCATTTACAGCAGTTTTTCTTGAATAAGTAATGCAACACCTTTTTGCTTCCAATTGCATTTCTTTCTTATACATATGTTCATTTATGACATGTTGCTTCCGTACATTTTGGTACGGCTAAATACACCGGGGGCTTATGTTTCCCGCATCATGGTGTGATAAGTCCGAACACTTTCACAAGTGCGGCACCCCGAACTTATAGCATTATATGCATCGGCTCCGAATCATGCCTTGGGTCAATAGTTGGGTTTGCCCGGCTCCCATGTTTCTGTACCTTATGTTCCGTTGTCGGCTAAGGTAACACTGGGAGAACCACTGCGATTGCGCCCCAGTTGAGCTGGGCGAGCGCCTCAGTGGAGAAAGCTAAAACTGACCGTCATGATGAGGCGAGAGCCGGTCGCTGTTCGAGAGGTTTTTTGCGAGTCCCTAAAGACTTATGCCGCTTAGAGCGAGGAACCGGCTTTGTCCGGCCCAGGTGTGGATAGCGCCCCAAATTCGGCCTTCCGAAGACTAGGGGCTTCACCAAAATTTAAAATTATAGAATTCTATAGCTAAGTGAGAGTGTTCAAGCATTATAAGTCCGGTTGCCTTGTTTGTTGTGTTGAGCGCCTCCCTCGATGGACCCAAAAATGGGAACAAGAGTGCTCATGTTTATCCCGAACACCCCAGCACTCGTGGCATGGGGGCTGAAGCCGACGACTTGCCATCTCTTAGATTTGATAAACAGCCACACAGAAGGTAATATTTTAAATTAACAAGCGTTGCTTAGTGCATATGAACTAAGTTTTCAGCGCACAGGATAACAAAATGCGAGTCTACTCAAATATTACATCTTTGGAGCACTCACCCGCAATAATGCGGGCACCCTTCAGGACACTCTTATAATACATCTCGGGTGTGCGATGTTCCTTGCCCTGCGGTGGCGCGTCCGTCACAAGCTTCTGGGCATCCATTTTGCCCCAGTGCACCTTTGCGCGGGCAAGGGCCCGACAGGCACCTTCAATATAGGCGGAGTGCTTGATGACTTCAACCCATGGACACGCATCCACCAGCCGCCGCACCAGGCCAAAGTAGCTCCCAGGCATGGCCTCCTTAGGCCACAGCCGAACTATGAGGCCCTTCATGGCCTGTTCGGCCACCTTGTGTAGCTCGACCAGCTGCTTCAGCTGGTCGCTCAGGGGCACCGGATGTCCGGCCTCAGCATACTGAGACCAGAAGACCTTCTCCGTCGAGCTCCCCTCCTCGGCCCTGTAGAAAGCGGCAGCATCGGACACGCTGCAGGGCAGATCTGCGAACGCTCCTGGAGAGCTTCGAATTCGGGTAAGTGATATGTAATTCACACTCACATGCTTACTTTGCATGAAAAATGCCTTGCCCGCCGCTATTTTCTTCAACGCCTCGACTTCCTGGAGGGCCTTATAGGCTTCCGCCTTAGCGGCTTTGGCACTCTCAAGAGCCGTTGCAAGCTCGGACTCTCGAGTCTTCGAGTCACGCTCCAAACTCTCGTGTTTTTCCACAAGAGCCTGGAGCTCTTGCTGTACCTTCGCCACCCGCGCCTCCTGCTTCTCTCGCTCGGTGCGCTCCGCGGCCGCATTACGTTCGGCAGCGGACACTGCCTCCTTCAGGGTAGCCGCCTCGTTAGTGGCCCCTACAATACCCATGTTATCCTTGTCATTCTTCTTGCAACCAAAATCCTTTTCTGTAAGGTACAATTTTACTAAGGTGTTACTCACCTTCCTTGTCCTCGAGCTGCTTCTTGGCACGGCCGAGCTCGTTCTCGGACCGCTCGAGGCTTTGTTTCAAAGTATTAACCTCTGCAGTCAGTGCGGCAGAGGTCAGCAGCGCAGCCTGCAATCCCATATTGACATATTTTTATGACTCCTGCGTATATCTTTTTAGATCCTCAGTCCGGCCTTTATTTCCTAACACCGAACCGAGCATCAGGGGCTACTGTCTATGCGGTACTATTTTACATATATCAAAATCCTTACCTCAAAGCCTGTTAGAAGGATGCTGCAGGCTTCGATCAGCTTGCTCTTGGCGAGCTGAACCTTCTGAATCACCGCACTCATAACAGTGCGGTGTTCCTCTTCGATGGAGGCGCCATTGAGCGCCTCCAGCAAGCTATCCGGCGCCTCCGGTTGGACGGAGGCTGCCGGCGTCACGGTCTTGCCCTTCTTACGAAGGGGCCGCCCGCCGGACTCCGGAGCCACTATGGGTTCCGGGGTCGAGTCCGGTGCAAAGTCCGGGAGGTTGTCCTGCGACACCTCCAGGGCCTCCTCCTCCTGGCGGGTCCCTTCCTGGGATCCCACCTCGGCATCGTCCGCATCACGGAGGATGGAGGCGGTCGGAAGAGAATCCATATCCGACGCACCTAAGGACCCGCTCGACGAAGCGGGAAGATCATCCTTGGGCGGACTGCAAGGTTGTATGCGGCATTAGGAAGACACTATCTGGCGAAAAGAAAAAACCATGAAGTTATTCGGGAGTCCGGATACTTACGATCTCGCCAGGGGCTTGGCCCTTGGAGGCCAGTCCTCTTCGTCGTTGCTGGCGTTGGCGGAGCAGTCCGGGGAAAGAGTTTTTCCCTTCTTGGACCCTTCGGCCTCCTTCGTTGGGGAGGCCTTCCTTTTCTTCCGTCCCCCCGCTGGGGAGAGGCTTTCTTGTCCTCCTCGCCTTTGTGGGAGGAGTCTGCCTCGGAGTCATCATCCGATAACACCTGAAAACGGGAACTCTTCCGAGTCCCCGTGGCCTTCTTCTTGGCCTTCTTCTCCGGCACCACATGGGGCGCCAGAGCCAGTAGCTCCGTTAAGCGGGCATCCGCTGGGTCCTCTGGCAATGGGGCCGGACAGATAGTCTGCTCGGCCTTCGCCAGCCAGTCCTATCAAAGGAGAGGGAGTTTAGATCCCGCATAGAGTCAAACTATGGAAAACAAGCGTCCCGTAAAAGACAAAATCACTTACCTCGTCAGCCAGACGTTGCGAGCTGAATCCGCGATCTTCGGTAGCGGATGCGGGAGCCTCGGTGCCCTTGAACAGCACCGTCCAGACATCTTCATACGTAGTGTCGAAGAGCCCGCTCAAAGTCTGGTGCTGCGCCGGATCGAACTCCCACATGTTCAAGCCCCGTCGTTGGCACGGGAGAATCCGGCGGATGAGCATGACCTGGACTATGTTGACAAGCTTGAGCTTCTTGTCCACTAGTTTTTTGGATGCAGGCTTGGAGTCCGGTCAGCTCCTCCGAATCACCCCATGTCCGGCCGCTCTCTTTCCAGGAGGTGAGCCGTGTGGGGAGGCCAGATCTGACTTCGGGGGCCACTGTCCATTCAGGGTCACGCGGCTCGGTGATGTAGAACCACCCCGATTGCCACCCCTTAAAGGTTTCCACGAAAGTGCCCTCGAGCCAAGTAACGTTGGACATCCTGCCCACCATGGCGCCTCCGCACTCCACTTGGCTGCCCTTCACAACCTTCGGCTTGACACTGAAGGTCTTGAGCCACAAGCCGAAGTGGGGCTGGATGCAGAGGAAGGCCTCACACACGACGATAAACACCGAGATGTTGAGGATAAAATTCGGGGCCAGATCATGGAAATCCAGGCCGTAGTAGAACATGAGCCCCCGGACAAAGGGATGGAGTGGGAAGCCCAGTCCCTGGAGGAAATGGGGAAGAAATACTACACTCTCATGGGGCCTGGGGGTGGGGATGAGCTCTCCCTCATCGGGGAGCCGATGCGCGATGTTGCTGGACAAATATCCGGCACTGCGCAACTTCTGGATGTGCCCCTCCGTGACGGAGGAGGCCATCCACTTGCCTCCCGCTCCGGACATAGTTGGAGAAGGTTGAGGTGAGATGTGAGGACTTGGGCGCTGGAGCTCGAGTTCGCGGAGATGGATAAGCCAAGGAGGAAGAAGGCGCAGGTAAAAGGGTTGGATCTTTATCCCCTTATATGGGAGGACAAAAACATGTGTCCCCACCGGCCTGATAAAACTCGCTTATCTCCCAAACGCCGCAATCAATGGCGCGGTTGGGTTACCCACGTCCGTATTGATGGGAATCCCGGAATAAGGGGAACACGATCTCTGCTTCGACAAGACATGCCAAGGAAACCGCTTCGCTAAACGCACTGAGGTGGTACAATAAAAACAATTCGAGTAAAGGCTTGGGAGTGGAGTGACGTCATGCCACCAAATACGTCAGCAGATTGAACTTGTGTAAATATTATTCTCTCTACGGTGGTACGTGGAATTTATTTTGCAGAGCCGGACACTATCCTGATGTTCACAATCTTCTATAAATTATTCGGAGGAGGAACCCGCCTTGCAATGCCGAAGACAATATGCCCGCCAGACTAATCATCATTGAAGCCTGGTTCAGGGGCTACTGAGGGAGTCCTGGACTAGGGGTTGTCCAGATAGCCGAACTATCAACATTGGCCGGACTCCAAGACTAAGAAGATACAAGATTGAAGACTTCGTCCCGTGTCCGGATGGGACTTTCCTTGGTGTGGAAGGCGAGCTTGGAGATACGGATATGTAGATCTCCTACCATTGTAACCGACTCAGTGTAACCCTAGCCCTCTCCGGTGTCTATATAAACCGGATGGCTTTAGTCCGTAGGATGAACAACAATCATACCATAGGCTAGCCTCTAGGGTTTAGCCTCCTTGATCTCGTGGTAGATCTACTCTTGTAACACACATCATCAATATTAATCAAGCAGGACGTAGGGTTTTACCTCCATCAAGAGGGCCCAAACCTGGGTAAAACATCGTGTCCCTTGTCTCCTGTTACCATCTGCCTAGACACACAGTTCGGGACCCCCTACCCGAGATCCGCCGGTTTTGACACCGACAGCCACCGCCGAGGCGACGACCACGGATTCAGGTCGTTTCTTTGCTGCTTCGTCTCTTGCGAGGACCTTCGTTGACCCCGCAAGTGTCTGACGGACATGAGGAAGACAAAGGGATCCGCGGGTGGCCATTTAGAACTAAAACAAGTCTAGATACATCCATTTCTAGGACAAGTATATCCGGACGGAGGGAGTATTAATTATACAAGAGAGCCGAATTGGCACCTCTTAGTTCATGTAAAGGTAATGAAATCCATCATGTTTCTATGAAGATCCGGCTTTTTTATACGAAATCCTTCATGCTTATATGAAATTAGTCCGTGTTTGCACGAATTTCATCTGGTAGGTTAGAGTTGTAAAAATGTATGCCGCTGGCGTTTGATGTCGTCCTCCGCGAAAGGAAATTTGCCAGCTGCCGTTGGAGATGCTCTTTATGCTGGAAATAATAGAGTGACATCCAATCCATTTGAGTTAATTTCATGTATGATTGTCCCTCTATGAAAAGTTAATTGCATGTACAGTGTACACGTGACTTGCAGGGTGGCTACAGCTTCGTACAGAAAGTTAAAAAGAAACAAGTCCATCCTTAATCTTCTATTCTAAGTACTTTGTGGGTTCCACTGTCAGTACAGTAGCGAAAGAAGTATATATTAAATAAGTAGAGTAATATATAATATAAAAATCTACAATCAAAAGACAGAATTCGAACTCATGTGATCGCATTGCGAGCATCCGGCGCTAACAAGCCCAACACATTTTTGATGTAGACCATGCTGGAGATATATCTCCATGTCTACTCTTATATATACTCCATTCATTCCTAAATATTTGTATTTTTCAGATTTCAAATGGACTACCACATACGGATGTGTATGTAGACATATTTTAGAGTGTAGATTCACTCATTTTGCTCTGTATGTCTTTTCAGGAAGGGGTTAGATTTGTCCTTGATTTATTTATGAGGTATCCAGATGGCACTGCACCGCCAAGAAAAGAGGGGTAACATCAAAATTATGGACTACTTTTTTGAGTATGTTGGTAAGGTCCGGTCATAGTCACTTGTTGAAATCTCTAAAAAGACAAATACTCCCTCCATCCGGAAATACTTGTCATCAAAATGGATAAAAGGAAATGTATCTAGACGTATTTTAGTTTTAGATACATCTCTTTTTATCCATTTTGATGACAAGTATTTTCAGACGGAGGGAGTAGAAAACAGAGTTGTTGATGATGGTGTGCGTGCCATCCTGCAATATAGGCCATCGGATTTATATCTAACGGATAGGAAAGAAACTATGGCAATTTTGCAAAAATATACCCACACGTCTCTCCGCGTTCGCAAATAAGGCCTTCACTCATTCAACCTTTTCTCTCACAAGATAAACTACTCATACAAATGCATCTTGATGTTTCGTGCAACGCACGGGCAGCTAGCTAATTTCTTTTAAAATAGTTGCTGCGATAATTGGGTTGAAGTGATATATTTTATGTCTACCCTGAATGATTTCAGATTCACTAGTAGTAACAAAGAAAAGGTTGCCTTGTTAATTAATAGAAAACAGGGTGAAAACTATCACATGAGGCCGGTAAAAACAAGGCACACTGGGTTCAACGTCATCGTCACTACAGCTGTGCGCAGACGAGAAGTCTATATAATGAGGGGGCTACCAAGCGAGGCACCGAGACACAATGTTTGAGAGAGAAACCAATTGACAGATTATGATCAGATCGAGTTGTCACCCTTCTGCTGTCATTGTGGGGGGGGGGAGGGAGAGAAAGACGTATCGAGAGTGTGCACGGTAGGCACAAAGGCACAACTAGCGAATGCATGTGTGTGTGTGTTTGAAAGAGGAGAAGATAGATTATTATCAAGATCAATGTGCCACCCTACTCCTTCGGTGCCGGGTAGTGTGTGTGTGTGTGTGTATGTTTGAGAGAGAAGCCAGTCGATAGATTAGTATCAAGATCGAGGTGTCACCCTACTCCTTCGGTGTTGGGAAGTGTGGGTGTGTGGGTGTGCGTGTGGGGGAGGGCAGTGACACTCACATATCTCTACTCTTATAAAAAACAGAGTTGGTGATGATGGTGTTCCTGCCATCCTGCAATATAGGCCATCCGATTTATATCCGACGGATAGGAAGGAAACTATGGCAATTTTGCAAAAAGATACCCACACCCCTCTCGGAATTTGCAAATAAGGCATTCCCTCATTCATCCTTTTCTCCCACAAGATAAACTTATCATACAAATGCATCTTGATGTTCCGTGCAACGTATGGGCATCTCGCTAGTAGGGAGAAGGAGTTTGTGTGACACATATCTAGCTATATTAAGGGATAGGTAGATAGCGTATGTGTGAGAGACATTATTATACTTCAAGACATTATTATACTTCGAGACATTAGTGGCTGTGGGTGGGCGGAATTAAAGGGGTGGGCGTGTTAGACATAGAGAGCGTGTGTGTTTCTGTATGAGAGACTTGTAGGACGGGATAGAAAGACGAATTTAACCCTGACGGAGGGAGAGAAATACATGAAGTGCGCGTGTGTGATTCCGATGCCCACGGGGAAATGAGATATGTATGCGTGTGAGAGAGATTGCACAATTCATTCACGTATCACTATCTAGCGACCGTGGACGTGCATCGCTTGAACATAAGTCAATATCTACTACGTATCGTGGCCAAAGGTACACTATCGATTCAACTCTATAAAGATTGGACACTCACATATTACATTTTTTGTATTTAAATATACCTTTTCAGTTGTGCATGCCAAAGTTACAGTGATGTTTCTTCAAACAACCAATGTAGCTATCATGTACATGCACCATTGTTACTCTTGCATTCAAATTCATTAGTCTTGGATGATTTAAGTTTCTATTTTGAAGTAATATATGTAATATTCATATATGAATTCAACATGTAGGCAATTTATGAAATTGAGGCTATGTAATCATATGAGGTAACACTTTTAAGTAGCTGACTACAATATCCACTTCTTTTTGTGCGCCTCTACACTAACACGTCAATGCATTATGTTTAATGTAAATAACCAATGGCACTAAATTATCTATTTACACGAGAAATACATAGGCTGAGTTTGATCCGTTTTTTTGTGAACGTGCCACTACACCCATACGATTGGCCGCGCCCATGTGAACGTCCAGGTTATCGGCGCATCATCCCGAGTTATTTTCTTTTTTCTGGTGTGGACTTCACACCAGTTATTAACTGTTGACGCGTGCCCCGTCTACATAGTCTAGCATGACCTTCCTGCTACCACGGTCCAAAATTAGTTGAAACTGGATACGAACGATCCTGCGGGCGGCAAAATCTCCCGCCTCCTTCTAAAATTTTCGCCACCTTAGTCTTTAGCATGCGAAATCCCCCTTTTGTCCTTTGTGCACGGAGACCAACAGTTACAATACCGCCCTCATCTACATGATAGGTCGGGGCTGCTTTGGTAACTTCCGGTTCCCCCAACTACACGGCACCCCCATTTCCTCCCCCCCCTCCCGCAAAAACGACTAACTCCACAACACCAGAGCATCTTACATCACACCGTCCGTACTTCATCGCCCTTTCTCCCCTCCCCTCTCGAAACCCTCGTCGGATCTGCTTCTGCGGCAGCATCTACCCCTCCCACCTCCCCTAGAAACAAGTAGACTGCTCATCCACCACTTACCACAGCCCATTCAGTGTCGGCCTTGTCCACGGCGCCAGATCTACTTCGCCGGTACTCTCGTCAACCGCCGCGCATCTGCAGCGGCTCATTCGTACTCCCCACCGGAGACACTTCGTCCACACCCCCCGGAGCCGCCCCACCGACACCCCCGTCGACGGCCTCTGATCCTCTTCGCCGACACCTTCCTCAACCCTACCGGAGCCGCTTCGCCAACACCTTCCTCAACCCTACCGGAGCCGCTTTGCCAACACCACTGTCAACCCTACCGGAGTAGCTTCGCCTATACCATTCTCAACCCTACCGGGGCCGCTTTGCCCACACACAAGTCCACGGCCTCAGATCTGCTTCCTCGCAGCCTCATCCAACCTACCAGAGCAGCTTTTGATGCCCCGTCCACGGCCACAGATCCGCATCATCGACACCGCCCTTAACCCAACCATCGGAGCAGCTTCTGATGCCCTGTCCACGGCCGCAGATCCGCATCGTCGACACCATCCTTAACCCAAGCACCGGAGCAGCTTCTGACGCCCCGTCCACGGCCGCAGACCCGCGTCGTCGACACCATCCTTAACCCAACCACCGGAGCAGCTTCACCTATGCCCTCGTCCACGGCCACAGATCTGCTTCGCCCACAGCATAGTCCACCCTACCGGAGCCGCTCCACAAACACCCTACTCAACAGTTCTAGAACTCATTACCGGACCCCGACATCCAGCACAACGTCATCACCCTTGACGTTTCTAACCTTATTCCCATCATTTGGAGAGATGCCAAGCACCCGCCACGGCCTAGGTACTTGTCATCTTTAAACTCGTCCAACATTACCTGCCCGATGTACTTCAAATATACTAACAGGTCGCTGTTACCTGTTATGCAGCTGGCAAAAACTACAAGGACGACGTTTTTTCTGGATCTAACAGCTTGTCCAACCAAGATCCTAGACCGAGGCATTGCTATGATCTTGTAAGCGCGTCTCTCTCTCTTGTATTGTTCTGTGCCTGGCAGCGTGCTTTGCTAGGATTTTCGACCAGTAATCCCTTTGTGCAGACAATGATTTCTACTGCTGGCTACTAAATTAGATATGTAGATGTCATACATGATACTACCTCGTACCTCCATTCCTAAATATAAGTCTTTCTAGAGATTCCACTATAGGCTACATACGGAGCAAAATGAGTGAATCCACACTCAAAAATGCATCTATATACATCTGTACGTGGTCCATACCGGAATCTCTACAAAGACGTATATATAGGAACATGGGCAGTACATTACACAAAATCGTAGGTGGCGTGTAGGAATTCCAGTGCACTATATTAGGCTCCCTTAGAGTGCCTGCTAGTCCAGCATACAAAGTCATAGCTAGTTTATGGTACGCACACAATCGTTAATTGGTGGTTTAAATATGCACAAGGGATATGCAATGTAGTATCATGTAGAGATGTCTGAAATTAGCCGTGTCAACTTGCAAATAGGGTTACACAATGAAAAAGTACAAGATGTATGTGGCAATTTCATGGAACATCGCAAAAAAAGGATAGGCAACGGTGAGCCTATACAGTGTGCTATGGTACGTCACTCCTCCATTGCAATCATCGTGACATGTTATTTGTATGCCAGTTCTATTAGCCAAGTTTCTTAGGGACAGTTATTACGAGTTATCATAAGAAAATAAGCACCTGTGAATATAAGCTCCATGTAATAAGCGAACCAGTTCTTTTCATTGCGTTTTCAGCTTATCTTTGGTATGATCAGTGGAAAGTCTAGATTGCATTATATTTTTTTCATTTTGCTGCCCATATGGAAATTAATTTGACTTGCAAACATCACAAATTGAACCCAGTGCAGTAATTAATATGATAGGAAAATAGACCATCACTATTTGCTCAAAATGCAAATACAAAGATACCATCTACTTGGCACAATCTACTTTGGTCAATGTTTTCCATAGAGATCCCATTGTCTATTTAAATGAAGAATGCATGACCCACATTTAAATGAAGAACAATTATTTATTGAAATTCGATGGTCCAAGTGGCTGGTTATATCATATAGCAGCACCACCTGAAAGCATCATATAGTAGCAGCAGCAGCTCATAGCAACTCATCATACAACAGCAGCAGTATGCAATTCATCATATACCAGCAGCAGCTCATAGCAATTCATCATATAGCAGCAGCAGGAGCAGCTCATAGCAATTCATCATATAGCAGCAGCAGGAGCAGCTCATAGCAATTCATCATATAGCAGCAGCAGGAGCAGCTTATAGCAACTCATCATACAGCAGCAGCATCTCATAGCAATTCATCATATAGCAGCAGCAGAGCAGCTCATAGCAATGCATCATATAGCAGCAGCAGAAGCAGCTCATAGCAATTCATCATATAGTGGATCAGAATGAAAATTTGGCAAAAAATCAGAGGAGATCCTCACCTTGTTGGATGAGCTCATCCTTCAACAACACCTCAAGGCCATGGCCTGGGAGGAGGGGAGGGGGAATAAGGTGCCTTCTGCCGCAGTGTGGCATCAACCGTAGTTGTGCAGCACCCGCCGGAGTAGTGCGTTGGACGAACCACAGTGGAGCAGGTGTTGGAGACCATGAGAATGAGGGGCGGCGCTAGAGGGAGGAGCAGCCAGGGAGATTTTCCCCTACCCGTCGGCCGCGTAGCCTAGCTGGACATAGCATCGTCGAGGACCAGGCCAGATGGGACCAGTGGCGACGGCTCGCTGGAGGAACCCTAGTGTTGCAGGCTGGGGATCGAGGTAGAGGGAAAGGGGAGAGGAGATGCAAGCGGGCAAGCAATGAATGCTTGTGTGTTTGTTTTTACTTGAGGGTTAGGTGTGACACGGGCGTTAGCAGTTGCATTTTGAGTGTAATATAGGCAGACAACAGAATCATTTCACTATTCCCCTTCCCTTCAATTTTTAGTGAGGTTCTACCCGAAACACCCCCCCTCCAAAGCGAAATTAGCTAAGCCCAAGCCCATAACTCAAAAATGACTTCTTTACATCTTTTATGGCTTATTTTGACAATATGCCCTGAAAAGGTGGAATCAAACTGGCCCTTAACCTGCAATTCAATTGTGCGTGCAATGATGAATCACTCCTGCCTGCTATCTGTACATTTAGGCATCATCATACATGGCATAACCTAATGCATGTGCATTCCATTGTAGAATCTGGAATATGCAATGTTTATGTTAGTTCATACATTGCACATGATGTTTAAATGCCCCTTAAATCTGGTCAGTCAAGTGATGGTCTTTAAGCCTCCTTCTTTGCTTCTTTTCTTGATATGTAAGATTTGCTCACACATCTGTTCAATTGCTTGTTTGCATCAGCCATCCATACTAGGACTGTTTGCTTTGATTACTTGCTGTTCTTGACCTAACACTCTAACAAAGCTTGTCAATGATTTAAACACTAAGGGCTGCTGTAGTGGGGCCTTGTCTAACTCATAGGTGACATAAAGGTTTGGCTGTACACTAGGCTCTCCAAGAGTACCTGGAGATCCAGTTCGAAGGTATGCCTAGTTTTTACATAGTGCAGACATAGTAAATGCTCATTTCATTGTGTGCAAGTGCAAGAGATGCGGCATGTTTCATTATGTGGTGTTGTTTTGTTATAATCTCATCCTTTTGTGTTCACAGATTGGAAAGTATGCATATTTATCTTCCAAGGAGACGAGTAACTAGTTTGTGTCACCTTGCAGAGGGGGTGCAATGAAGATACGATTGAGGATTTCCATGTACAAGATGTTAGGAAGGAGCCTTGCAAAAGAAGTAGGAGCTGCGCCGAGCCTCTTCAACCTGCTAAGGTAAGTCACTGTATGCAACTCAGCAGTTCAATTCCTTGTTCGTTTCAGGCGTAGTTAATTTGCTCTTTTCAATTGCTTTATTTGTCCTCAGTTAATGAGATGCCCAAATAATCATGCCTGCTGTTCGGTACTTGTATAACTATTAGTTGACATAATTAAAGGCCTTACCATTTAAGTACTCTGCCGAAGTGTGCCTGAAGCTTTGAAGCCTATTAACCAAATATTATTGCATGAGGCTCACAATCTAGTTTATACTATGCTAATGATTGCATAGTTTTGCGTACTGTAGTATGTTTGTATGAAATCCTCTGCTGTTCATTATGCTCCCTAAGACTTTAATTGAGGTACAGAATGGCCAACTGCTTGCTTACTTATACGCAACATGTTGTCTAAATTTGTAACTTGTCTGTGTTTTCGATTGGGCCCCAACATCATGCTCCTCTGGTGAGCTAAGAGGGGTTTCTGTATGCAGGCTGCACAAACTATCTTTTTATAATTTTTAAAATATCACCTGCTTATGCTTCATGACGTGTAACATTTTTTTGAAAGTGACGTGTAACATTATTGTTAGTCCTGTTTTGCCATGTAGTACAAAATAGTGTCTTGCTTGCTTCACTGTTGTAACTATATTTTTGCCCTAGTCATGTGTACTTACAGAAACATTTCAGGATGAAGTGACATCAACACAAAGATCTGCGAGCAGTGCGACATGGCCGTTACCGAATGATTATGGATTGAAATTGTAATGTGCCGATGTTCTCGAGCATCAACTAGAGGTGGCAAGACAACGTGTACATGATTGTCAACGTATAATCAACAAGTTGAGACTGGACACTAAGGTAACCATGAAGGAATTGGAGATTTTGCAGACTGAAATTTGTGCTATCTGAATCTGGCCAATCCTATTTTCTGAAGAGATAATAGTTCAAATGGAGTTAAGTTGATGCGCGTACATGATGTATGAGCTGTATTTGCCGAGTGTATGTAATTTGCTGTTTGTGTATGCCTTATTATCACCTGTGCCGAACCATAATGCCCAGTGGGTATAATCGGCTGTAATTTCTTTATTGTGTAGTGTAGGATTATTCTACCTTTCTATGCCTTGATCTCTTTGTTGTATAGTGTATGATTTTTAGAGGTGATAGTATTGAGTAGGATAATTCTTTGAATATGCTATATCATTCAAATGGGGGCCAACTCGCCCGACCATGGCCCTTCACGGGCTGTATGATCCATGGGCCATGTACGGGTCGTCGGATCCATGGGCCTTCAATGGGCCATCGGGTCCATGGGCCGTCGGATCCATGGGCCTTCAATGGGCCGTAGGATCCATGGGCCTTCTATGTCTCGTAGGATCCATGGGCCTTCTACGTCTCGTAGGATCCATGGGCCTTCTACGTCTCATAGGATCCATGGGCCTTGTAAGGGCCGAGTCATTTATGGGTCTTGTACGTGCCTTTAATGGAAATTGTACGTTTTATGGGCTGACCATAACGGGCTGTTAATAGGCCGTATTTGGTGATGCTATGAAAATGGCCCAACAGATTAACGGTCCACAAACGGGTCGACTGTAACGACGGGCTGAATTTGGCCCACAAGTAGAAAATGACAGTAACGGGCCATAAGTAACCGAATGCTGCAAATGAGCCCAAGAATAAATGGGCCCTCAGAGGGCCGAAAGTTAACTTGGGCTGGAAACGGCCCAATGGAATAATGGGACGTTAACGGGTATAAAGTGATACACTGTTCATTACGGGCCAGTTTCACCACGGGCCATTAATGGGTGTAAAGTGATACACTGTTCATTACGAGCCAGTTTCACCACGGGCCGTTAATGGGCCAAGAGTTACAAAGGGCCTCATATGGGTCGAAATACGTCATGGGCCACACATGGGCCAGAAGTGAAAATGGGCTGGAATCATATTGGATGGCCCAGATGATGCTACTGGGCCTAATTCGGATAGGGCGTAACGGGCCTTGGGTTAGCAGGCTGTAAATGGGCTATATGCGAATAGGCCGTTAGCAGGCTTTCCATGGGCCGACCCGCCAGCTTTTGACCAAGTCAAACGGGCCGGCCTTTTCACAGGAATGGGCCACTGTTGGGCCATGCCACGTGTCGATGTATCATAGGCACCTTCTGTCCAATGAGTGGATGACATCTATCCCAACGATGAGTCGACACGTGTTTCCTCCAGCCAATGATGATTTTACACGTGGAAAATCCCCATTGGTCGGGGCTGTTAACGGGTTATTGGATCCAAAACCCGACCCGATAGCTTAATGGCATTCCGTTATGGTGGATGCCACATGTCGGTCACCCTTGATGAAAGCACTTATGTGACGCGCCATTTATCATCATGGAAGTGGACACTACTGTGATGATAATTTTGGTAATGTCATGGAACACTTCTATGACAGCGCAGGTATGACTATCTTGATTCTGTCATAAAATCGTCATGGATGTACATGCATGATAAAAAACGCGACCTACTGTGACAAACACGTATCATCATGGAAGTGTATTTTTTTGTAGTGCCAATGCCACACCGATCTAGCATGTAGCACCTCATATCACTTTTCGGCCTCACGCGCGGTATTCCCACAGGTGTCACCTTACCAGGCCCGGTACCGTTTGCGCCTTTTGGCACACGTATATGATAGTGTTGCTAGCATCCATATGACAAAGAGCCTGGGCTGACATGGCTAGTCGTGAACCCAAAGTGGCACTAACTTACAGGGACATGCATACATGACCCAACAACAAACGTGTCGGTCATCAGTGAGTGCATTCGGGCTATAGCAACTGGGCTAGCAGGACTCCGGGAATCCGGTCTATAGCAGGCTAACAGGACTCTGAAAGACACCGCGTGACATTTCCCCGAAGGAACATACACAGGAACGAAGAAGGGCACATGGCGGCTAGCCTAAGTGTTCCGGAGCAGTAGCAAGCTACCAAGGCTCAGTGTAAGCACTAGGAGACATTTCCCGGTAAGAGAGGCTACCAAGGATAAACAACTAGATAGTCAGATCCCACACATACCAAGCATTTCAATAACATACACATAATATGCTCGATATGTGCAAATACAACATGGCAACACAACACGACTCTACAACTCAAGTATTTTATTCAATAGGCTCCGAGGAGCGAGATATTACAAATATGGGTCTCTCCACCCAGCATTCAGAGCATACAAGTCAAAGCACAAACGGAAGCTTAACATGTCTGAGTACAGACATCTACAAAAGAAAAAGGCTAAGAAGCCTTACTATCTACCAGATCCTGCCGAGGGCACAATATCATAGCTGCGGTAACAAGCTAACGTCGAAGTCCACGCGGTACTACTAGTGAGACTGAAGTCTCTCTGCAAAAACATAAAATAGGCAAACGTGAGTACAAATGTACCCAGCAAGACTTACATCAGAACTTACTGCATATGCATCATTATCAACAAAGGGATGGTGGGGTTTAACTGCAGCAAGCCAGCTTTGACTCGGTGGCTATCCTGATCTACGACTGCAAGTAACTCTTTTGAGGTGGCGCACACGAGTCCACATATTCACCATATCAATACACCACTAAGGATCCGCTCCCGTCTCCCTATGAGAACACCATCCATAGCACTCACGCTTATCTTGCGTATTTTAGAGTATCCACTTTCACTTGTCTATGAACTATATAGGCAACCCAGAGGTCCTTTATCATGGACACGGCTATTCGAATACATTATTTATAACCCTGCAGGGGTGTACTTCTTCATACATGTTTCCACCACTTAGCGTCTGCACACGACATGTGCTCCGCAGACTTCAAGCGAAAGTCGACGTGGGTGTAGACCACGACCTACCTAAACACTCAAGTCTCTAGTCCAGGTTTATCGCCTATTCAGGTTCCATCCATAGGGAGTCCGGCCAAGGTTTCCACATACGGCCCCGAACGATTTGTACAGGGTTCCGCGACACCAAACGGGCGCCCGGCATAACCGGCCACGTGCCTACCGCATCACAGCCCACCCCTCGGGTCAGCGCTGCCCACGGCCTCCAGCATACTACAAACACCTGAACTACTTGCAACTCCTGGACAGAGGACAAGGGTGATTAAGAAGTCGAGCAGGGTCATATTTCAGGGCCCAATGCATGGTAGTAGTTGTTTCATGGATCACAAACACAAAACTCAGTTCCTGAGGACGGCTTCAATGAGACAACCCACCATGTACTCCTACATGGCCTCTCACCGCTACCTTTACCAAATCGTGTTCACACACTTAGCTCACACGAAGTAGGACATGTTTACACACCTCTGATTCATTCCCAATGAATTAGACCTAACTCAACTCTAAGTAGTAGCGGGCATGACAAACAAGCATGAATGAGTAGGCACATCATGGCTCAAACAACTCCTACTCATGCTAGTGGGTTTCATCTATTTACCATGGCAATGACAGGTCATGTAGAGGAAAGGGGTTCAACTACCGCAGCAAGTAACAGATGAATCGTTGTTGTCCTAATGCAATAAAAGAGAGCAAGAGCGAGAGAGTGGGATTTTATCAGAATGAGCAAGGGGGTTTTGCTTGCCTGGCACTTCTGAAGATACTATAGCTCTTCATCGGTGTCATCGATCACATCATCGAAACCACGTCAATCAAGAGGGGACAAGTTCCGGAACTAGAAAAGGAAACATGATGCAATGCACAATATGATGCATGATCATGACATGGCAATATGAGTGTGTTGGCCTAATGCAACTACAACTAGATGGGTTTGAGTTATTTTGAACCCAAGGTTCAAGTTCAAACTCAACCTATGAATTTATAAAGTGCATTATCATGTTTTGATATTAACAGCAGGTTTAAGTTGCCTTAACATGCATGAAACCAGTGCAGATAGATAGATTGGATTTTTTCTGATCATTTTTCATATATAATTTGTTTCATTTGGAGTTATGGTAGAATGTCTATGAATTTTTGAAGTTTAAAGCATTTTCTAGAATTTCCTGAATAAGAATAAATCCAGAAAAAGGTTAACTGCATCAGCATGACGTCGGGGTGACATCATCAGGTCAAAGGCGCCAGCCTAGGTCAAACCTGACGGCTGGGACCCACATGTCAGTGTAACAACTAACTAACAGTGTTACTTAGTGTTACGTTAGCACTAACATAGGTTAATTAGGGCCTGGGCCCACTGGTCAGTGTCTGAACTAACTGTCAGGGTTAATTAGCACTAATCTAAAACTATTTAAAGATTTACAGGGACAGGCCCGCACGTCAGTGACCCTGGGGGGTAACCCTAGGTCAAACGAGTCAACCTCTCCGTACTTGGTCCACGACTTGTCGCCGGCAACGCCAGAGACGGCGGAGGTGCTCGGAATCGTAGCTCAGGCGACCAAATGAGCGGTGGAGAGGCTCTACGGGGAGCTAGAGATCACGCACATCTAACGGGGCAGGCAGGAGCAACTGGGGTGCACCGAGCTCGTCGGAAGCGAACTCACGGCGGCGGTCGGAGTTCGGCCAACGGCGGTTTGCACGTTGCGGGGCATGTCCGAAGCCGTGGATGGTCGTGATCGACTCGCGGGAGTGTAGCGAGTGCTGCGGTGCCTTAGACGCGTGCTTGCACGGCCATAGTCGCGGTGGTGACATGACCGGCGACGAGGAGCTGTTGGCTCCGACGACCACGGTGGTTATAAGGCGCGGACGAGCACGGGGAGAGAGATCAAAGGGGCAGGGGCTCACGGTGAATCCATCAGAGGCAACGGCAAGGCTGGGGAGGGCTGGAGCTTGCGAATCCCTGGTGAGTTCGTCGGTGGTCAGAAGTTGAAGACGAGGTCGGGGACGACGCTGCAGGGCTTCCGGCGGAGCGTGGTTTGGTGGGGAGGAAGAGGGGGTCGAGGCGGAGCTTCTGAGAGCTTCGGCGAGGCGAGGTAGTGGCTGTGGCCACGGCAACAGTGAGCGGCGGCAACGACGGTGCTCGGGCATGGGAGGAAAAAGAGCAGAGGAGGGGGGAAGCTCGGGCAGAGTGAGAG
>NC_041385.1:710414613-710440237 GCF_002162155.2 Triticum dicoccoides
GGCCAGGGCGAAGCGGCAAGCAGGAGGTGGCCGGGCATGTGCCGGCGTGCATCGGCCACGCGCTCATCCTCCTGGCAAGGAGGAAGACGACAAGGGAGGGGAACAGGTGGGCTGGGCTGGCCAACTGGGCCGGCCAGGTGGGCTTTGGTGGGTACCAAGTAGGTTTCTTCTCTCTCTCTGCTATTCCTATTTTAGTTTCTGTTTTCTATTATTCTGTAGTCTTTAGGGCTTTATTAAAAATAGTTAAACAGAGCAAAAAATCATGAAACTACTCAATGCCACTGGTTGGAATATAACCAACAGCAAATATTTTAGTTTATGGTTATTTGAGCATTTAAAATATTTAATAGCATTTAAATTCCCAAATGCAAATAGAGTATGATTTAATCCAGAGCCCAAATATGTCATGGAAAAATGTGCATCACCTCTAGTTACTGTTTCCAACATTTTCCAAGAATGATGAACATTTTTGAAAGCCATTTGGATTTACTAGAAATATTTTGGTTGAACCTAGTGAATTCCTTTAATGCTAGGGTTTAGGCAATCCCCATTTCGAGTTTCTTTCAAATTTTAAACAAGATGCACACATGAAGCTAGCCTAGTGCATTCCTTGAAGCTAGGGATGTGACAACTCACCCCCACTAAACAAGAATATTGTCCCGAGATTCAAGCATAGGGTAAGAAGACAGAAGGGATACAAGCTAGCGCAATCTTCACGAACCGGGTTGCACTTTATAAGGACGTTGATTCGATCACCATCATTGACTTGATGTCTTGCTCTGAGAACTCCAGCCAACATGACAACGAGAGGAGAAGAAGACTCCAGAAGGATCGATCTTCTCGAAGATCGAACGACTCAGGATCAACTCATGGAATGAGTCATAGCAACATCTCTCGAGCTGAGACACAAAGCACACATCTAGAGGGATGGAGTGGAACAGATGACGAGGGTTCACTAGGTAGACAACAATTCTACACATAAGAGGGTGGTGAACGTTTGTCAATGTAGCGAGGAGTTGAGTTTCCATGTTACCACAGCGAGACATCCTGGAGGAGGGCGATTCATAGATTATTACCCTAAGTGGCAAAAAGAATTACCTTTGATTAGAGATCATTGAGACACTCTAAACCAGCCTAGGGCAATTCTCGAGCGATCGTTTGGAGGGTTTCGGTAGAATGGCATACCCGGATTAGAATGGATGATGTGGATTACCTTGTTAAAAACAACACAAGCGATGATTTTAGTAACTGGGGAGAAGCTCAATAGTAGAGAGTGAGTCCACTGTTTAAAAAGTTATAGCGTAACCGAGGAAACTGAGAGCAATCCCAGTTAGTGCTGATGATAACACCTAGCGCTCGTGCATGCTCTCAAGAACTTGAGCATTTCCATATTCATCAAGGTTTTACCAATATCCGTGTCAAGGATCCAGGCAACACAACATACTACCATGATGAACAGCGACGAAGGATGCAGATACAAAGGAAGACAACACTTTCTCAGATTTTACCTTGACAAGGCCAAGGGATCAAAATCTGGATGATCGACCGAGAGACATTTAGCAATCCACTTCTAATATTCTACTTGATGTTCTACATGCCACAGTCATACTTAAAGCATTAACATGGCCATCAAGTATAGATCGGACTTCGGGAAGACAAAGGATCCATAAGGAACAACTTCTAGAATAAGTTGCACAACATCCCCATGGAGAAGATGGTTAATTTAATCAATTAAGATGCTACAATAATAGATCTTATGGCTAGGTGTGTGGTCCGAAACATCAACCTTGCTAGAGCCTACCTCATAGATCTTGGAAAAGTTCCAACCATCATATCTGCCTGAGATTCAGATCTGGTTGGTGACTGAATATTTTAGACAACATGTCTGGAAAAGAAAATTTGCAACACAAACCGACCAGATGACGTTGCGAGAATCTCGGGAAATGAACTACGATAGCAAGCTCCAAAACATGATCTGGTTCTGCTACATACATGTGAACACGATGTCCCAGACAAGCATGACCACGTAGTAGTCTTATAATAAAACACTACCGAGTTCAGGTTGGGAACCATCATTGAAGATAATGAAGTCATGTGCATGACCTAGGATTAGCACATGATACTCCCTTTTCTTGAACAAATCAATCAGTGGCTTGGTGTGCTAGGTCATACAATGGAGTGCAGGTAATTAATCTACCAGACCATAGAATATACTCACACATGCATAATTGACTTGCGATGATTGCAGAGGAAACAAAAACAAACTTTCTCAAATTCACGGCGGCAACTTGCATCAAATGCACGTGAACTTAGAGTAAGTGACTTCTTCCATCCAAGCATAAGCTTCATGGACGGAACAAGAAGGCATTACTTACAAAGTTTCCAACACTAGGTTGATGTTAAACATGAATCATGGAGGAGACAAAATGGTGTTGATGGGCTCAACAGCAAGTCATCGAAATTTTCCATATCACTGGAATTCCACCATTATGTGAACAATGTGATAGTGTTGGTTAGACCAAAAGTTGTAATGGTGTATGCTCGAGGAACAACCATGAGTAAGACAACATTACGAATATCGTTCGTTCTAACTTGATTTGACGATAGCCCAAACTCAAATCAAGGTTTGGACAAGAAGATAGATTCGACAACAGATCACGAGGAACAATCAATGAAGATATAATCTCTCTTCAACACACACACACACAAGGATATCCCCTAGTGATGAACTAAGTCAGACAAGCTTCCATCTTCCGACTCTCCAAGTTGTTGTTTAGCTCAACCAACTAGCTCAGGGGTACCCAACACAGAATCTTCGAGAATGGGGGGTTTATAAGAAAATCCAACTTGATCACGAACTCAACATAACGGCCAGGGATTAATCTGGTAATACTTCCGAGAAGATAGCCGAAAAATTACGAGCCACCGATATGTTACTATGCTCGAGAACAATCTTGCTTTTCAGGGCAAGCCGATATGATCAACAGAGCAGGGGCTTGACAAAATCCTAACTCATTGATCGAAGAGTGCACCAGAAATAAGGACTAGGTAGCACGATCAATCTTAGGATGATGATTCAATAACCAGCACGCTAAGAATGAGAGTATTGTCCATTAACTACCAAGCAACATAGTTGCTAGGGGTATTGATTTCACACATCACAGTTTGCTTGTCGGCATTCTGGTTACAACAACACGGGACCGAGGAATGAATAATGATGGAGAGAAGTATCACTACGTTAGGAACTCATAAAAGGTTGTGCAATTTCCATGACATTCTTCACATAAAGATGGTAATACTCCAGGGTAGAATAGAACAAAATTTGGATTGGCATTTGATCTGCGGAATACAACTGCTTTGACTCAATCCAAGAAATGGACAAGGTACCGAAGTTTGTTTTCTCCTAGTCATTCCGAAATAGAATGGCTTGACGATCCACAAGAATAATAGGCATCGATAACACAAATGTACAACTACTCCTGACTATCAACTAATACAAGAGGCTCAGAATACAACTAAAGAGGGACAACCCAAAGGAACATATAAGTTTCTGAGTTGTGGATGCATAGATTAGTATGTCAAACCAAGTTCATCAGGTTTCTTCCGGATAACCCATGCAGAGAAGGTAGAACTAACAGAGTCACAACATAGATCGAGAACTCGTCAAGAGCACTCTGGTTGTGATCTTTTGGTTCAAAAGAACTTCTGCCATAGGCAGTTCATGGTATTTTGAAGAAGGAAATACCACGGACCTCGAGGACTATCGCAAAGGTTACTAATATACTAAAGGTACGAGCAACACTATAAACATGAGGTAAGTAGAGTGAATCTTGGGTCAAGAACCCAAGAGTAGAATACCTACTACTAAATGGCATCACGGGATGCTTTCAAGAATGGTGGCCAGAATCATCACACCTAGAACAAAAAACATGGCTAGATTACTAGGTGACTCCCTAAAACACCTAGGGTCATAATAATAGCTCCAACATATATGTCGAGACAACAGAGTACCTCAACTCACCGATTAGTGTGATTAATCTGGCCCAAATGGACATCAGGAACATGGAGGAATGATTGCAAGCGCATCAGACTATCTAGAAACCTAGGATGACTCGGACAGCATAATGGCTGTAAATGCTTAAAAAGATTGAGACATCCTGCAAAATGGTAGCATAACCACTTAACATCACAATATCAAGGTTCTGAGAACAACTGTCAACACACAGAAGTAGTAGGAACTGAACTGGGGCTTGAAACCATCGATATTATAAGTCTACAGATTAGTAACACGTGCTCCTGATAGAAAGATGAGAAGCCTAGTTCTTAATCCCCGTAGGAAATAAGAGATTGACACAGATCAGAAGGGCATAAGGTAAAGGAGTAAAAAGAGCCTTACGTTCCCATCCCACAATCAATTCTCTTATATAACTAAAGAATTTCTAGACTCAACTTCGACCAGTTTGGCTTGGTAATCCTACATGCAGTCAGGCTCTGATAGCAAAGCTGTCAGGTCCCCGACCCAATGCCACATCGATCTAGCATGTAACACCTCATATTAGTTTGCGGCCTCACGCACGGTATTCCCATGGCTGTCGCCTTACCAGGCCCGGGACTGTTTGTGCCTTTTGGCACATGTATATGATAGTGTCGCTAGCATCCATATGACAAAGGAGCCCGGGCTGACATGGCTAGTCGGGAACCCAAAGTGGCACTAACTTACAGGGACAGGTATACATGACCCAACAACGAACGTGTCGGTCATCAGCGAGTGAATTCGGGTTGTAGCAACTGGGCTAGCAGGACTCCGGGAATCCGGGCTGTAGCAGGCTAACTGGACTCCGAAAGACACCGCGTGACATTTCCCCGAAGGGACAAACACATGAACAAAGAAGGACACATGCCGGCCAGCCTAAGTGTTTCGGAGCAGTAGAAAGCTACCAAGGCTCAGTGGAAGCACTAGGAGACATTTCCCGGTAAGAGAGGCTACCAAGGATAAACAACTAGATAGTCAGATCCCACACATACCAAGCATTTCAATAACATACACACAATATGCTCGATATGTGCAAATACAACATGGCATCACAACACGACTCTACAACTCAAGTATTTTATTCAATAGGCTCCGAGGAGCGAGATATTACAAACATGGGTCTCTCGACCCAGCATTCAGAGCATACAAGTCAATGCTCAAACGGAAGCCTAACATGTCTGAGTACAGACATCTAGAAAGGAAAAAGACTGAGAAGCCTGACTATCTACTAGATCCTGCCAAGGGCACAAGATCGCAGGTGAGGTAACAAGCTAAACATCGAAGTCCACGCGGTACTACTAGTGAGACTGAAGTCTCTCTGCAAAAACATAAAATAGGCAAACGTGAGTACAAATGTACCCAGCAAGACTTACTTCAGAACTAACTACATATGCATCATTATCAACAAAGGGATAGCGAGGTTTAACTGCAGCAAGCCAGCTTTGACTCGGTGTCTATCCTGATCTACGACTGCAAGTAACTCTTTTGAGGTGGCGCACACGAGTCCACATATTCACCATATCAATACACCATTAAGGATCCGCTCCCGTCTCCCTACGAGAACGCCATCCATAGAACTCACGCTTATCTTGCGTATTTTAGAGTATCCAGTTTCACTTGTCTATGAACTGTATAGGCAACCCAGAGGTCCTTTACCGTGGACATGGCCATTCGAATAGATTATTTATAACCCTGCAGGGGTGTACTTTTGGATACATGTTTCCAGCACTTAGTGTCTGCACACGACATGTGCTCGGCAGACTTCAAGCGAAAGTTGAAGTGGGAGTAGACCACGACCTACCTAAACACTCAAGTCTCTAGTACATGTTTATCGCCTATTCAGGTTCCATACACGGGGAGTCCGGTCAAGGTTTCCACATACAGCCCCGAATGATGTGTACTGGCTTCCGCGACACCAAACGGGCGCCCGGCATACCCGGCCACATACCTACCGCATCACAGCCCACCCCTCGGGTCAGCGCTGCCCACGACCTCCAGCATACTACAAACACCAGAACTACTTGCAACTCCTAGACAGAGGACAAGGGTGATTAAGAAGTCGAGTGGGGTCATATTTCAGGGCCCAATGCATGGTAGTAGCTATTTCATGGATCCCAAACACAGAACTCAGTTCTTGAGGACGGCTTCAATGAGACAACCCACCATGTACTCCTACATGGCCTCTCACCGCTACCTTTACCAAATCATGTTCACGCACTTAGCTCACACATAGTAGGACATGTTTACACAGCTCCGATTCATCCCCGATGAGTCAGACCTGACTCAACTCTAAGAAGTAGCAGGCATGACAAACAAGCATGAATGAGTAGGCACATCATGGCTCAAACAACTCCTACTCATGCTAGTGGGTTTCATCTATTTACTATGTCAATGACAGGTCATGTAGAGGAAAGGGGTTCAACTATCGCAGCAAGTAACAGATGAATCGTTGTTGTCCTAATGCAATAAAAGAGAGCAGGAGCGAGAGAGTGGGATTGTATCGGAATGAACAAGGGGGTTTTGCTTGCCTGGCACTTCTGAAGATAGTATAGCTCTTCATTGATGTCATCGATCACATCATCGAAACCACGTCTATCAAGAGGGGACAAATTCTGGCAACAAAAAAGGAAACACAATCAATGCAATGCACAATATGATTCATGATCATGACATGGCAATATGAGTGTATTGGCCTAATGCAACTACAACTAGATGGGTTTGAGTTATTTTGAACCCAAGGTTCAAGTTGAAACTCAACCTATGAATTTATAAAGTGCATTGTCATGTTTTGATATAAACAGCAGGTTTAAGTTGCTTTAACATGCATGAAACCAGTGCAGATGGATAGATTGGATTTTTTTGATCATTTTTCACATATAATTTGTTTCATTTGGAATTATGGTTGAATTTCTATGAATTTTTGAAGTTTAAAGCATTTTCTGGAATTTCCTGAATGAGAATAAATCTAGAAAAAGGTTAACTGCATCAGCATGACGTCGGGGTGATGTCATTAGGTCAAAGGCGTGAGCCTAGGTCAAACCTGACGGCTGGGACCCACATGTCAGTGTAACAACTAACTAACAATGTTAGTTAGTGTTACGTTAGCACTAACCTAGGTTAATGAGGGCCTGGGCCCACTGGTCAGTGTCTGAACTAACTGTCAGGGTTAATTAGCACTAATCTAAAACTATCTAAAGATTAACAGGGACGGGCCCGCACGTCAGTGACCCTGGGGGGTCAAATCCCAGGTCAAACGAGTCAACCTCGCCGGACTTGGTCCACGGCTTGTCGCCGGAGACGCCAGAGACGGCGGCGGTGCTCGGAATCGCAGCTCAAGTGACCAAATGAGCGGTGGAGAGGCTCTACGGGGAGTTGGCGATTGTGTGCATCTAACGGGGCGGGCGGGAGCATCTGGGGTGGACCGATCTCGTCGGAAGCGAACTCACGGTGGCGGCCGGAGTTCGGCCAACGGCGGTTTGCGCATAGCGGGGCATGTCTGGAGCCTTGGATGGTCGTGATCGACTCGCGGGAGTGTAGGGAGTGCAGCGATGGCTCGGATGCGTGCTTGCACGGCCGTAGTCGCGGTGGAGACATGACCGACAGCGAGGAGCTGTCGGCTCCAATGGCCACGGTGGTTAGAAGGCTCATGGTGAATCCAGCAGAGGCAACGGCAAGGCTTGGGATAGCTGGAGCTCGCGAATCCCCGATGAGTTCATCGGCAATCATAGGTTGAAGACGAGGTCGGGGACGACGCTGCAGGGCTTCCGGCGGGGCATGGCTCGGTGGGCAGGAAGAGGGGGTCGAGGCGGAGCTTCTGAGCGCTTCGGCGAGGCAGTGGCTGTGGCCACGGCAACAGCGAGCGGCGGCAACGACGGTGCTCGGGCACGGGAGGAAAAAGGGCAGAGGAGGGGGGAAGCTCGGGGAGAGTGAGAGAGAGGTCGGGGGGCTGCGTGGAGTCACCCGAAGAGGCCAGGGCGAAGCAGCAAGCAGGAGGTGGTCGGGCGTGCGTCGGCCATGCGCTCGTCTTCCTGGCAAGGAGGAAGACGATAGGGGAGGGGAACAGGTGGGCTGGGATGGCCAACTGGGCCGGCCAGGTGGGCTTTGGTGGGTACCAGGTAGGTTTCTTCTCTCTCTCTGCTATTCCTATTTTAGTTTCTGTTTTCTATTATTCCGTAATCTTTAGGGCTTTATCAAAAATACTTAAACAGACCCAAAAATCATGAAACTGCTCAATGCCACTGGTTGGAATATAACCTACAGCAAACATTTTAGCTTATGATTATTTGAGAATTTAAAATATTTAATACCATTTAAATGCCCAAATGCAAGTAGAGTATGATTTAATCCAGAGCCCAAATATGTCATGGAAGAATGTGCATCACCTCTGGTTACTGTTTCCAACATTTTCCAAGAATGATGAACATTTTTGAAAGCCATTTGGATTTACTGGAAATATTTTGGTTGAACCTAGTGAATTCCTTTAATTCTAGGGTTTAGGCAATCCCAATTTGAGTTTCTTTCAAAGTTTAAACAAGAGGCACACATGAAGCTAGCCTAGTGCATTGCCAGAAGCTAGGGATGTGATAGTAATATGTTGATCTAGTTTTAGTATGATTTAGTTTTGAGTTTTGCTTTATGATCCTTCTATATAATCGAGTCCGTGAGCTATATAATAAAGATTAGTTTTGAGTCAAGGGCTTGATTATCTTGAGGGAATAAAAATAAAAGAGAAGAAAAAGAGTAAAAAGAATTAAAGAGATCATATTGTTCTTATGGAGAGTAATGACTTCACATATAAAAGAGTATGATGAATCAAAGTTGTTGAGAGTTGACAAACATAGTTTTGGTCATCGTTGCAATTAATAGGAAATAATAAAGAAAGAGAGGTTTTCACATATAAATATAATATCTTGGACATCTTTTATGATTGTGAGCACTCATTAAAATATGATATGCTAAAAGTTGATGTTGGACAAGGAAGACAACGTAATGGGTTATCTTTTTCTTATATCCAAAATAAAGTATATTGTCATGGATCATCCAACATGTTGAGCTTGCCTTTCCCCCGCATGCTAGCCAAATTCCTTGCACCAAGTAGAGATACTACTTGTGCTTCCAAATATCCTTAAACTCAGTTTTGCCATGAGAGTCCAGCATATCTACCTATGGATTGAGTAAGATCCTTCAAGTAAGTTGTCATTGTTGCATGCAATAAAAATTGCTCTCTAAATATGTATGATCTATTAGTGTGGAGAAAATAAGCTTTATACGATCTTGTGATATGTAAGCAATAAAAGCGACAGACTGCATAATAAAGGTCCATATCACAAGTGGCAATATAAAGTGACGTTCTTTCGCATTATGATTTTGTGCATCCAACTATAAAAGCACATGACAACCTCTGCTTCCCTCTGCGAAGGGCCTATCTTTTATTCTTGTCTTATACATTATATAAGATTCATGGTGATCTTCACCTTTCCTTTTTACATTTTATCCTTTGGCAAGCACATTGTGTTGGAAAGATCCTGATATATATATCCAATTGGATGTAAGTTATCATAAACTATTATTGTGTGGCACCCCGGCTCAGAGAAACCGGAACGCCCCGTATTCCAGCCCTGAGATCGAGGAGAAGTCTCTGGAATAAGGCACTGCTTGACATAGAACAAATCAGCTCTTATTACAAGAATAATAATACAAGGGTCTAATGTTACAAAGAAGCGCATCAGCATGGCGACACTACGCCTGCGATACTACACTTGCTCTATGCTAGCAGTGAAACAACTCGTAGCAGTGGAATACTTCTAGCAGCAGAACAACGACGAAGGTGGTGAACTCCACTCCACAGGGACTCTGGCTGGGACACGATCTAGCTCGCACGAACGGAAACCACGACAAGCAATCAAGCAATCACGGCATCACCTGCAATCTGGCATGACACGTCAGGTCAGTACATTGAATGTACTTGCAAGCTCACAACAACCATAAACATCAAGGCAAGACAATAACATAGCATTAAGCAGGTTAATTAATTAACAGCTACCATGATGAAGCAACTACTAAGCATGGTATGAAATTGATACAATACTGATAAATCACCATCTCAGATCTCCATAACCATATCTCTCTTGGCTAACCGGCCAAGCAATATACCATCTCAATCACCTCGTGATCAAAACCAAACGGTGATCATTCATGGATCACAAACGGACCAACCTCGTGGTCTTGGATCGGGCTACCTTGTAACCAAACGGTGATCTTTCCGGCCATCACAACCATATGACCAACACTTGGTTTCAAACGGTGATCTTTCCGGCGATCACTACCATGACCAACACTTGGTCTCAAACGGTGATCTTTCCGGTGATCACTACTATGACCAACACTTGGTATCCAACATCATCATCAACATCCTGCCAATCTGTACTGCTCAAAATATTAACATATAAATCACCTATAAGATCATTTTGTCATGTGAGTGTTAATCGAACGGTGTGACCTAGTACGAACCCATGCCCATGACCGAGGACGCGGCTATCGATAGTTTAAACAAACACACTCTACAGAGGTAGAGCACTTTACACACACCACATAACCCATGGCCTCGCACTCCCATTTGGGTGGACCAACGGCGTTCCGACAAAACCGATCTACTGCCATGACACTCTCCCGGCCACTCCGACTCACTCCCCACTAGGCTAAGTCATGGGTGGCCCCGTGTCTACCAAAGACACCAACGGCCACCGTCGTGGCAAAAAAAACGGTCCCAAACGGGGACAAGAGCTCTCAATACCAACTACGGGCACACAAGGTTTTGTCTGCTTACCGGACCAGGGTACCGCACGCCCATAACCTTCCCTCGTTGGAGGCACCGGCGAGAGACATGACAATAGCATCGCATTAGGGCCTTCCCATAAAAGGCAAATGTGGTTGCACTGGAAAAGCCTGGTTCGGTGGCACCTGACCAACTTAACGACAGAATTTAACCCCAAAAATATAACTGTGATAACTGATACTCCGATATCAACTATCAGACTAGAATCCAAGTCATAGCAATATCCAACAAATAATCTAAGCATAACATCATCATCTCAAAATACTCCAAGGGTAGCACAACACTACTGTCATGATGAATCCGAAAACAATAATCCTACTACTCCAATAACAAGAATAAAGCTATTCGGCTAAGATCCGCATGTAAACATCATCTCCGAAAATAACACTCCAAGCAACAGAACATCAACTAGCATCATGAAAATAATCATACTAACCACTAATAATCCAAAGGCAGCATGATATCCAAAGTAATACTCCAAAATATAATAACAGATACCATCATGGAAATAATCATAATACCAACCACTAATACTACCATGACAACATGATACTCATCAACTGCAAGCATAACTCCTAGTAATCCAAACAATAGCATGGCAACAACAAGATCAAAATAATACTCCGAGAAAATGCCATGCACAAAGTCATGTAGCTAAAGCAATATTTTAAACAAGTTCAAATAGATTAAACCATGTCACTGCATTACAGTGATGCAAATGGAGGGTGTGGCTTGCCTGGGGCGGAAGAAATCACCGGGAGAAAGTGCGAGAAACTCGCAGAACGAATCGCCGAAAAACGTACCCTCTCGGAGGGGGCTGAATAAGGGCAGGGAAAAAAAGGTCATTTTTAGAATGTCAAAACATGGTGAAAATGATACCAACAGAACAGTCTCGACGAAACAAAGAAGTGGGCTTTGGAATCACCTCATTTGGAGTTCGGACTAAAAACATATAAGGGTTTTTCTGCCAGGGACCTATCTGTAATAAACTCATCACAAGCAGGCCCTCAGCAGGAAAAATAGAACGCGCCTTTTCCGGGAATACGTTTCCCAGAGAGGAAAATGCATTCCCGCCCGCAAAAGAAGTGGAATACGCTTTCAGTGGATGAAAGCGCACACAGAAAAAGCCATGTCCGGTTATCCAGGCAAGCAAGGTGCGGGACCGGGCGCGTGCGGGTCCGACGGGGTGGGGACCGTCACTTATCCACGCTGGACCGGTGGGGTTAACAGGCTGTGCGGTCGATGAGTGGGGCCGCGCTCGGGTAGGGGCCCGCCTGGCCAGGGGAGACAAGTCAGCGTCGTCGTCTTCGCCTTCTCCCCATGCTCACCCGCGGTCTAGAGAGAGGTCGCCGGCGCCGGCACTCACCTGGCCGACTCCGGCCATCCCCCGAGTCGTGCAGCACATCGACATGCTCAGGGAGATGAGACGCACCCGCCTGGGGCATCCACACACCACAGGGAGAACGGCGTCGAGCAAGGCCGCGGCTGCAGCGGACGGCAGCTTCGGGTGGTGATGGGCTTGCAGCTAGAGGCCACCGGAGGAGGGTATGAGGTGATGGGGTGGCTCCGACGTGGTGATGGAGGTCTCTGGTGGTGGAGAAGAGGAAGGGGAAGCTCGGCTTCGGGCTAATTTAGCCGAGCCGAGGTGGCGGCAATGGCGGCAGAGGGAGGGCAGGAGATCTTCTAGAGCTTAATGGAGAGGTTGGGAAGGTTTCTGGGAGTGAGACGAGGCTGCTGGGATGCTCGGGAGGCGAGGGGAGGGACTATAAATAGCCGGGGCAAGAGGAACAGGCTCGGGTGCCACCGGGCACGTCCGGCCGAGGCCCTGGCGACGGTAGTGATCACGGGGAGGCGCGGGAACGCGACGAGGGAGAATGCGGACAAGCTACAGAGCGCATAGGGTAGTAGGAGCCAAGGAAGGGGCAGAGGAAGAGGTCGGGCACCATTAATGCGCTGTCGGCCACAGTGCTCCCGTGGGCAAGCGCCGACGAGGAGGCTGCGGGAGAGGGAGATGAGTCCAGGGGGACGGCGACAACGTGGGCCAGCTGGTGGACATGCTCACGCGCGCGAAGACGATGAGAGGGGGAGGGGCCCGAGCAAGAAGCCACCCAGCTCGCGTCCATGGCATGACAGAGAGGCGGTCACCGCACGCACTAGTGCACACAGTGCCACAAGCGATGCCAAAAGATGTCTGGGGTTAGTTCTTCCAGGGTAGGTCTCAAATACGGTGGTAGTTTGGTTAAAACTGCTAAGGTTAAATGGTAATCACCCTCTGAAGTTTACTGCAGTAAACTTGGGTGAGCACTGGTGATCAACAGGAAGGTGTTTGGGAGCAAAGGAGTTGTCTTCGAGGTTTAGGTAAATAAGGACTTTTATCCTGGTAACTTTGAGAAGATTTGGACCAAGATAAATCATAGTTGCTTCACAACTGCATATTTAGTCCAGAATCAAGATCATGATAGTGCACTCACATGGAGTGTTAAATTGAGCTCAAATTTGGCAAGGCTTAGTGATTTGGTCATAGTAAGAAGCTGTAACAATTTCATACCAATTGGATTCACCAAAATGGTACTTCCTTCACAGCTATCTTCACTGGCCAGAATCTTGCAATAATTTTGGAGAAATATTGGCTAAGTGAAATGGTGCCAAATTTGGTGGCGAGAAGTTATATGGGTAGGAGAACAATCTGGTAATTTATCAGGATTTTTGAAGCAATATAAAATGCACTTGCTTCACAACCTGAAAATATTGCCAGAATCAAAGATTTGGTCCTATGCTCACATAGATGATTGGATGGAGATGAAATTTGGAGGAGGCTAATTATATGAGCACATGAAGAGGCATGCAAAATTTCAACTCATTTGGATACTCCTAGATAGTACTTCCTTCACAGTGGCTTCTGTTTGACAAAAACTTTGGAAAATCACTGAGGAAGATTGGCTAGGGAAATAAAGTTGAATTTTGGCATGAGGCAATTATTTGAACATAAAAGAATGCCCAACAAGTCTGGGAGCAAACAAGATAGGGTGAATGACACTTCCTTCACAAAGTGCCACTCTGGACAGAATGGAAGAATGAATATTGGAGAATTATTTTTGAACTAGCCAAGGTGATGTTTGGGCATATTTGAGCAACATATGACCCAAAGAAATTATTAGAATTATTTGGGAATTTTTGGATAGACAGAAATATATGTTGCTTTACAACCTAGGGTAGATAGGGTTATTCCTTTAATAGAAAAAGGAATATTCCTGAGAAAAAGAAATTAGGGTTTTGGTCAGCAATGAAGTGGCATGATCTTAGCAAGGTTTTAGGAAAGATGAGCCACTTGGGAGGGGGAATGAGGATGATTTCCCAAGTGACAAGGCCATAGAACCACTCAAAAAGAAAAACAAAGCAAAAACCAATAAACCAAAAAGAAAAAGAATAGGGCCAAAATCCAGGTTGTTACATATTGTTGACATTACCCTTGAGGTAAAAGGTTGGGAGGCAACACTATAAGCCCCTATCTTTCTCTGTGTCCAATTAAAACTTCATACCCATAAGTATTGCATGAGTGTTAGCAATTGTGAAAGACTAAATGATAGTTGAGTATGTGGACTTGCTAAAAATCTCTTATATTGACTCTTTTCGATGTTATGATAAATTGGAATTGCTTCAATGACCGAGATTATAGTTTATTAGTTTTCAATGAAGTTTTTGATTCATACTTGACATTGTGAATAGATTGTTACTCTAGCATAAGAAATCATATGACAATATATATATGTTGCTGTTATAAGAATGATCATGATGCCCTCATGTCCGTATTTTATTTTATCGACACCTCTATCTCTAAACATATGGACACATTTTTTGTTATCGGCTTCCGCTTGAGGACAAGTGAGGCCTAAGCTTGGGGGAGTTGATACGTCCATTTTGCATCATGTTTTTATATCGATATTTATTGCATTATGGGCTGTTATTACACATTATGTCACAATACTTATTCATATTCTCTCTTATTTTACAAGGTTTACACAAAGAGGGAGAATATCGTCAGCTGGAATTCTGGGTTGGAAAAGGAGCAAATATTAGAGACCTATTCTGCACAACTCCAAAAGTCCTGAAACTCCACGGAAGTCAGTTTTAGAATATATCAAAAATATTGGGCGAAGAAAGTACCAGAGGGGGGCCACCCACCATCGACGAGGGTGGGGGGCGCGCCCTACCCCCCTGGGCGTGCCCCCCTGCCTCGTGCGCCTCCTAGCAGGCCTCCGGTGCCCATCTTTGGCTATATGAAGTCTTTCGCCCTGGAAAAAAAATAAGAAGCAAGCTTTCGGGAGGAAGCACCGCCGTCTTGAGGCGGAACCTGGCGAAACCAATCTAGGGCTCCGGTGGAGCTGTTCTGCCGAGGAAACATCCCTCCGGGAGGGGGAAATCATCACCATTGTCATCACCATCAATCCTCTCATCGGGAGGGGGTCAATCTCTATCAACATCTTCACCAGCACCATCTCCTCTCAAACCATAGTTCATCTCTTGTGTCCAATCTTTGTCCCAAAACCTCAGATTGGTACCTGAGGGTTGCTAGTAATGCTGATTACTCCTTGTAGTTGATGCTAGTTGGTTTAATTGGTGGAAGATCATATGTTCAGATCCTTTATGCATATTAATACCCCTCTGATAATGAACATGAATATTATTTGTGAGTAGTTACATTTGTTCTTGAGGACATGGGAGAAGTCTTGCTATAAGTAGTCATGTGAATTTGGTATTCGTTTGATATTTTGATGAGATGTATGTTGTCTTTCCTCTAGTGGTGTTATGTGAACGTCGACTACATGACACTTCACCATTATTTTGGCCTAGAGGAAGGCATTGGGAAGTAATAAGTAGATGATGGGTTGCTAGAGTGACAGAATCTTAAACCCTAGTTTATGTGTTGCTTCGTAAGGGGCTGATTTGGATCCATGTGTTTCATGCTATGGTTAGGTTTACCTTAATACTTCTTTTGTAGTTGCGGATACTTGCAATAGGGGTTAATCATAAGTGGGATGCTTTTCCAAGGAAGGGCAGTACCCAAGCACCAATCCACGCACATATCAAATTATCAAAGTAACGAACGTGAATCATATGAGCGTGATGAAAACTAGCTTGACGATAATTCTCGTGTGTCAGCACCGCTCCAAAGAATTGGTGCCGCATTCATGCCCGGGCAGAGCGGACGCGACCTCTCAGTGGCGCTTGCGTTGAAGAGAGAAGCGGATTCAAGAGTGATGGTTGCTTTGTTTGTCCAGCTTACTGCTGGGTCTATGTGATTTGACGGCTCGTTGGTCATTATTACTGAGGTGGTAGGACTGCTGGATGTCCCACGCTTTTGGCGAAAGGAGGTACTACTAGATTACAATTTTCTCCATTCTTACAGTGGAGGAGTGCGAGAGCAGTGAAAACACGCAGGCTTAGTGATTACATGGCCAACCTCACATTATCACCATATTCTCTGGACATCGTGCGACACCTAACTCTTTACATAGTACTACTAGTATAGTACATATTGTAATTTATCAGCGAGATAAATTTGTATAATGCTATGAAGCTTCCAGCTTTTGTTTCATGTATCTTGCATCCAAGGTTGCCGGTTGCAACATTTCATCAAATACAAAGGAGACTAAGATGCATGCTATTGCATCTCAATGATTGACATATCATAGCCAATATGTACTCCCTCTGTTCCAAAATAACTATCTCAACTTTATGCAAACTTTAGTACAAAGTTGTACTACTACTAAAGTTGACACTTATTTTGGAACAGAGACAGCTAAAGAAAAAATGATTCATGCAGTCCCTAGACCTTGAGCTATAAACCCTAACCATACTTTAATTTTCTGGCAATGTTGGAGCTCCTGAAGAAATTAAGTTTGCAACCCTTTGACCATCGGATCATTTTGTGCAGTTTCACCAAAATCGAGATGAGCATCCTTGTGGCAAAGAAATTGAAGAAGCGTGATTAAGATTACTGGGGCTAGTTGATGCGACATAAACTCATCACAAATATAGTACGTAGAAGCTAGTAGAGGTATGTGAGGGGCAAAGAAGTAGAGAAATATCCACATGGAGTGATGTGGGTAGCTGGAGCAGTGGTGCAAGTCGGCTGTAAAGGGAGTTGTACCTGAGGGATGTCGGGACGTAGCTCAACCTAGAGGATGGCGCCGGGAGGCGGAAACTACCCACGTCGTGGAAGTGAGCAAGGGATGAAGACAACCTCACCGGCTTTGTGAGAGAGAACGACGGGGTCCCCTGATCAGGACGTGTCGATAGTGGGTTTTCGCCATCGGCGACGGCGACCGCATCTACACTCAGAATCCACCCCTTCCCCCGGCGGACGAGATCCACCGGGATGTTAGAGATGTGGCCACAGTCGTTTTGTGTGAGAGAGTGTGAAGAGTGCAACCCAACAAGCAACGGTGTAGGCTCGTCCTGCCTAAGTATATAGTGGAGCGGTTTCCTTTTCTATCCATATGAACCTATTTATATTGCGTACGTGCCACTGAAGAAAAAAAACTTTAGTTATAAATGATGCAGTACCTACTACTTGTTCTCCTATAAACCTTGCGCTTGGCATCTCCAAAATATTAACCTTGCGATTGGCTCTTCGCCTCTTCAGGAAGTCGAGCAATAATAGTACTGCAGTATATATCGTTCTGGCTATATGAGACCGAATGAATTGTTGCACGTGCACCATGTAGGCGAGGGGCGAGGGGCGAGGGAGAGTGCATACTATTACGTCCGTTTCAATATGGACTACATATGAAGCAAAATGAGTGAATCTACACTCTAAAATACGTATATATACATTAGTGTTTGGAGTATGTACTAGTATTTCATATTGAAATCTAAGGACATATATTCCAAACAATATGATAATCTCTCTAACCAAGGTAGGGAAGAGGAGTAGACAAAGGGAGTAGTAAAATTTTCTCCTTGTCCTGCGAGCCATCGCGCGCGTGGGCAAGGGAGCGGACGTAAGGCATAGTAGTACTACCTCTATCCTGGTTTATAGGTCATTGTCGGTGTCAAAACCGGCGGATCTCGGGTAGGGGTCCCGAACTGTGCGTCTAAGGCGAATGGTAACAGGAGGCGGGGGACACGATGTTTACCCAGGTTCGGGCCCTCTCGATGGAGGTAATACCCTACTTCCTGCTTGATTGATCTTGATGATATGAGTATTATAAGAGTTGATCTACCACAAGATTGTAGAGGCTAAACCCTAGAAGCTAGCCTATGATTTTGATTGTTGTTGTCCTACGGACTAACCCTCCAGTTTATATAGACAGCGGAGGGGGCTAGGGTTACACAGAGTCGGTTACAGAGAAGGAGATCTACATATCCGAATTGCCAAGCTTGCCTTCCATGCAAAGGAGAGTCCCATCCGGACACGGGATGAAGTCTTCAATCTTGTATCATCATAGTCCAACAGTCCGGCCAAAGTATATAGTCCGGCTGTCTGAGGACCCCTTAATCAAGGACTCCCTCAGTAGCCCCTGAACCAGGCTTCAATGACGATGAGTCCGGCGCGCAGATTGTCTTCGGCATTGCAAGGCGGGTTCCTTCTCTGAATACTTCATAGAAGATTTTGAACAGGAGAATCGTGTCCGGCTCTGCAAAACAAATTCCACATACCACCGTAGATAGCACAATACTCCACAAATCTAATCTGTAGACAGCTTTTCATAACGTGACATCACGCCACGGCCCGGTCATTATTCGAACCGTTTTCCACAACCTTCCACCACACATATCGCGATGCGGTTTTATCGGCACGTCTTGTCGAAGCAGAGATTGTCTCCCCTCATCGCGGGATTCTCATCAATGCGGGTGTGGGTAACCCAACCGTGCCATCAATCATGGCGCTTGGGGAATAAGCGAATTTACCGGGCAAGTGGGGAGCGCAGGATCCCTGCTGCCTTTATAAGGGGATAAGAACTCCCTTTTTCACCCATGCCTTCTTCTTCCTATGCTCATCCATTCCTTTTTGCTCAAGCCCTATTGCCCAAGCGTTCATCTTCTCCACCTAAAAAGGCTTCCCGAAAATGTCCGGATCCGGAGCAGGAGGCAAGTGGATGGCCTTTATCGTCCGGGAGAAGGATATCAAAAAGCTTCGGGGGGCGGGTATTCAGCCAAGAGAATTGGCCACCGTCTTCCAACGGCGGGACAGATCATCCCTACCGCGGAACCCCACGAGAGGGTTGTATTCCTCCCTCATTTTGTCCATGGGCTTGGGTTTCCCCTTCACCCATTCGTTCGCAGCATCATGTATTATTATGGGATTGATTTTCATGATCTATCCCCAAATTCCTTCCTCAATATCTCGACATTCATCGTGTGTGAGGCCTTTCTCCGCATCCCGCCACACTTTGGCTTATGGCTGAAGGTTTTTAACGTGAAGCCCAAGGTAGTGAGCGGCAAGAACGCCGAGTGTGAAGGCACCATGGTGAGCAAGATGCCCAACGTTACATGGCCAACAGGTACATTCAATGATTCTGTCAAAGAGTGGCAGCAACAGTGGTTTTATATCACTGAGCCGCGCGGCAAGGAATGGGCCGCTGCTCTGGAATTCAGATTGGAGCCCCTCTGCGACTTACGTCCTGGCCGAAGAAGGGCCTGAACTGGGCTTCGTCTGACGAACTATCAGTGCTCCAGACGCACGTCCAAGATATGGAAGACAAGAACATCAAGCTCGTCAATGTAGTCCAGGTGATGTTAGTTCGCCGGATTCTACCTTGTCAACACCGGGCTTGCAATCTATGGGAGTTCGACCCGGCCAAGCACCAGACCCTACTAGAGCTCTTTGTCTCCTCGCATAAGGACATTTGGAAGGTGCTTTTCAAGTCCGGAAAATTGTGGCCAGACTCCGCCGAGGACCGCGGGTACCAACTGTCCCGCCCTGCAAGTTCGGTAAGTAACTGCACATTGACAATTCATATGTTTTATTTGCATATCCTCAGGAAAATGCTTAACGTGTTTCCCACCAATTCCCTAGGGATGGGCAAAGAAGGCGGGGCGGATCTATTGTCCGGCCCCGCTGCCAGAAGAACTGGCTGACCCAACTTCTGATGAAGATGTTGGTCCTGGCGACTTACAAGGCACCGAAGAAGAAGGCCGAAAAGGAGGCCAAGAAGACCAGGGGCAGCCTCCGTCGCCGTGGTGCTTCGGACACAAAATCCAAAGACTCTCACGCCCATTCTTCCTCCGAAGAGGACGAAGAGGAGGAGAGAGACGAATCCCCCACTGGGGGAAGAAAGAAAAGGACAGCCTCCACATCCTTGGAGGCCGAGTCGCCTAAAAGGGAAAAAACTCCCCTTCCAGAGGAGTCCACTGCCGCCGCCAATAGCAGCCCGGAGTGGGATCCCAAGGCCCAGCCCCTGTTGAACTCGTGAGTATAAAATCCGAACATACTTATGCGTCCAGACTTGTTGTGGCATAACATTTTAATTTAAGCCATATTGTTTAGAGTCCTGTGAGGTCCCGCACCGAACAACCCTCGTCGGAGGATTTGCTGGGTTCAGATGCTATGGAGAGCGGGACACCCCCGAAGGCCCCCTCCCCCATACATGTGAATGACACCGACGCTTCATCCTAGAAGGACCCAGGCCACAGAGGGGGAGGGGAGATCGCAAAGGCGGCGCCAGGAGGCCAAACTTCAGGGTCCGGACACACGGGAGAGAAGGCTCCCATGGATGTCGACGGCGGGGGTCATTTTGAATCTGGCCCCCCAGCCGAACACGATACTGGAGTCCAATAAGGCCCTAGAATCAGACAGGTGGCCTCTGGAGACTAAAGGGAGTGTGTCTGTTCCATCGGCAACCTCTATCCAACCAGAGGTGCCAGGTGCTTTGTTAGCGGCGATGAAGAGCGCCTCCATCGTTGATGAGCACCGTGCCCTTATGGGTGCGGTGATTGAGAAGATTCAGTCTGCCGAGAGTGGACTGAATGAATCCTATATCAGCCTCATGAGAGGCTTTGAGGTATGTTTTATGTGGTTTGGAAGAGTGTCATTGTATAGATAGCAGCCCTTGATACACTGTTTGGTGAAAGAAAGGACCGGACAGAGGATCAAATCTATGTTTGCAGGAGACTTACTTGATGACATCTATCTCTTTTTAATAAGCAGGCGTCTGTAGCGTCTGCTACCTCTCATGATGTGGAAGTATCCGGACTGAGGCATAGTCTGGAGCGGGCCAAAGGAGAACTTGGCCGAGTACAGAAATAGCTAGAGGATAACCAAGGTATACAAAAACCCTGTTTATTTAGCACAAATGAATAAGTGTGCATGATGAAAATATTTTTATAATGTGCTCTAGGGGCGATGGCCAAAATTTAGGCTCTTAAAAAGGTTGTGGCCGAAGCCGAGAAGAAGGTAGCCACAGAGCAGGCTCACCGTGACAAGCACGAGGCTAGAGTTATTGAGGCTGAGCGAGAGCTTCAAGAGGCCGTGAAGAAATGCGAGACCTTGGAGCAGAGTTTATCAGGGAAAGAATCCGAACTCTCCCAGGCTCGCCAAGCAGCAAGTGATGCCCGGGGGGGAGCCCATGGTGCCCTGAAGGAAATCCAGGAGGCGAGGAAGATTGCGGCTAGTAAGGCTTTTTCTCTACAAAGCGGGTATTTGAAAGGAGAAAATCAAGTTGAGAGTTTAAATTCTGATTTCTCCAGGGGTATTTGCAGAGCTACCATGCAGCATATCTGATGCCGCCCAATTCTACCGAGCCGAAGAGAGGAATACTGCGGATAAGCTCTTCTGGATAAAGTATCTGGCGCCGAATTATCCGGTGCCTTTCTCCGATCAACTGAAGCAGCTGGTCGAACTGCATAAGGCGGCCGAGCTAGCCATGAAGGATTTGATTATCCTGCTGTGGCCCGCCAAGCTGATTCCGGGTAGTTACTTTAGGCTCGTGAAGCAGCTTGTTAGTGCCTGCCCTCGACTCGAAGTCATCAAGCGGTCGGTCTTCATAGAAGGTGCGCAAATGGCCTTCGCCCGTGCAAAGATGCATTTGGGGAAGATGGATGCGGAAAAGATGATGACCGAGGGACCGCCGGAGAGAAAAGAGCACCGCAAGCCCGAGCTGTATTATGAAGGTGTCTTGAAAGGAGCCCGCCTTGCGGCGGAGCAATGCACCAAGGACATTATATTTCCATGAATACGGTCATGTTTGTCCTTTGTAATGTTTGAACAAGGTCATTTCTATTATTTATTGCTTGTCATTTGAAATTTTTTCCTCCTGTGCCGCCGTTTTATATACTAATCCTGAGAGTTGGCCAGTCGTCGGCTTCTGCCCCCACATAGTAAGTACGGGGGTGTTCGGGATAAACCTGAGCACTCTTTATCCCATTTTTGGGTCCGTGAAGGACGTGTTCAGCACAGCGAACCAGGCAATCAGACTATAGGGCTTTATCGCTCTCACTTAGCCATAGGAGTAATAAAAGGAAGGTAGGCGTAGCCCCTGGTGTTTGGAAGACCGCACGAGGGGCTCTATAAGCGCCTGATCGGAAGAAAATTCGATCCTTCGCATGCTGCATTGGTTATGGCATTATGCGGAAGAAATCCTTAAAGATTTTACAACCTCTCGAACAGCTAACAAGCTCTCGCTGCATCATGCCAGTTAGTTTTCGGCTTTCTCTACTGAGGTGCTCGTCCGGAAGAACCGAGACACAATCGCAGTAGTTCTCCCTGTGCTACCTTAGCCGATATAGCAAAACGTAAGCTACCAAAACATAGGAGCCGGGAAAACCCAGCTCTTGACCCAAGATATGATTCGGAGCTTATGCATATAATGCTATAAGTTTGGGGTGCCAAACTGCCATGAAGGTGTTCAGACTTTTTTGCCGTAGTATGGGTATAATGAAGCCCCTGGCATATTAAGGCATGTCACGATATGTCGCTGTCTTTTGACAAAAGACTTTCAATAAGAAATAACAGCAGATAAGCATCATATAAATCCACATGTTGTATTTGAATAATACGTCGATGTGTATGTGTACAGGTAATATGATAAAAGGAAATATAACTGCGGAACCTGCTGAGACCAGGCAGGAGGAAGCTGTATGCGGATCCGGTAGTGTAGTCGGATGATCGCCGAGGGGAATATCTAGAGATTCCTTTACGCGCTCGAACTGTTTCCACGCCATCCGACCTAGCGTACGCAAAGGTGAACCTACGAAGAAAATATAAGAAATGGTTTTGTGCCACATAGCGGCCGAGTCGCAGTATGTGGCTTATTTTAACTTTTGCCGTAGTGTTTTAACTGAGCTCCGGACGAGCTGGGCTATCCTGCCGCGCAGTAGTTCAGACTCCTTTGGCGGTGTCCGGGAGTTTGGTCGTCGACTCGAGGTTCGATTGAAAGGTGCCATTCGTTGCTTCTGCTGTTAAAGCGACGGTAGACTCCTCGGTAGTAGGGGAAATTCGGCCCTGCCATTAACCATGATGACGCCGCGCGGACCGGGCATCTTTAGTTTACGGTAGGCATAATGTGGTACCGCATTGAATCGAGCGAACGCGGTTCGTCCGAGCAGTGCCTGATAGTCACCGCGAAAGGGGACGATGTCGAAGACAAACTCTTCGGTATGGTAATTGTTTGGTGATCCGAAGACTACCTCCAGAGTGATGGAGCCTGTACAATTGGCTTCCAGACCTGGTATGGCACCTTTAAAGGTGGTTTTAGTGGGCCTGATCATCGAATGATCGATACCCATCCTGCACGCTGTGTGCTAATACAGCGGGTTTAGACTGCTGCCTCCGTCCATGAGGACTCGTGTGAGGTGGCTTCCATTAATTATTGGGTCGAGGATGAGTGCGGCTGGATTGCCCTGATTAGTATTGGCCGAACGATCCTTACGATCGAAGGTGATCGGCCGTAGGTTGTATTGTGGGGCGACTGGCTCCGTTAAGTCGACATCCTTAGGAGTGCTCGTTCATTCCGGCTTGGGAATGTGGGTGAAGCTTATAATGTTCACCGTTTTTATTTGCGGGGGAAATTTATTTTGCCCTCTTGATTGGGGCTCCTCGTCATCACCGTCGCTTTGAGACCCCTTCCCCCTGTTTTCGGCACCTGATCTGCCGGCTTGTCTGAAGACCCAACATTCTCTATTGGTATGATTGGCTGGTGTTCCTAGGGCGCCATGAATCTGGCATGGACGGTCGAGTATGCGGTCCAAACTAGACGGGCTTGAATTGTTTTTGTTGAATGGCTTTTTTCGCTAATCGGACTTGGAGCCACTGAATCCGGCGTTGATTGCCGTGTCTCCGGCGCTATCACCATTTTTGCGACGCTTGTGTTTGTTGTGTCATGTTTTGTCATTGCTATCTCTGGTTTTTGATGTGCCAGGATTGCTTGATGTGTTGTTGCTACGAGCCAACCAGCTACCCTCGCCCGCACAGAAGCAGGTCATGAGTGTCGTCAGGGCTGCCATGGACTTTGGCTTTTCTTGGCCGAGATGTCGGGCAAGCCACTCGTCACGGATGTTATGCTTAAAGGCCGCTAGGGCTTCGGCATCCGGATAGTCGACAATTTGGTTCTTTTTAGTTAGGAACCAAGTCCAAAATTTCCTGGCTGACTCTCCGGGCTGTTGGGTTATGTGACTTAGATCATCAGCATCTGGCGGTCACACATAAGTGCCCTGGAAGTTGTCCAGGAATGCGTCTGCCAGGTTCTCCCAACTCCCGATGGAGTTTGCTAGCAAGCTATTCAGCCAATGCTGAGCTGGTCCCTTGAGTTTTAGTGGGAGGTACTTGATGGCGTGTAGATCATCTCCGCGGGCCATGTGAATGTGGAGGAAGAAATCTTCTATCCATACCGTAGGGTCTGTAGTACCATCATATGAATCAATGTTCACGGGTTTAAACCCTTCTGGAAATTCATGATCCATTACTTCATCAGTGAAGCATTGGGGGTGTGCGGTGCCTCTGTGCCGGGCTACATTATATTCGGTCCATCCGGACTTCTTGGTGTATCCGGCGTGACAGTCATCGTCACGCGTTGGGGCACGCCCCCGTGATCCATAGATCGATCTTGACTGTCCTGCTTTGTTCTTCAATTTGTCTTGTAGGTCAAGTGTGGAGCCCCGGGCCTTCGTGTTTTTGCTTGTTTGGCATCGGGGTGCGGGCTGGACTTCAGGCTGAAACGCCACTTTGTCTTGTCCACGAGGTGGCCGGTAAGCCGCGTCATGCGCTGGTAGTGTGGGCTTTAGTGCCTCCTCCTCGAGTTGAGGTAGCAACTTGCGCTTTGGGTAAATTTTGGTAGGGCGCTCGAGTCCGTATTCCTCGGCAGCCAGGACCTCGGTCCATCTATCAGTTAGCAGATCTTGATCAGCTTGAAGCTGTTGCTACTTTTTCTTCAGGCTTTTTGCGGTGGCTATAAGCCGGCATTTGAAGCGCTCCTGCTCGACGGGATCCTCAGGCACGATGAATTCTTCGTCTCCAAGGGTCACTTCATCTTCGGAGAGAGGCATGTAATTATCATCCTTTGATTCTCCATCTGTTGCCTGTTCTTTAGGGCTAGCTTGCCCATCTTCTTGCTCGGCCTGCTTGGAGCCTGGTTAGGCAGGATTGTTTTCGTCTTCGGCACCATCCTGATTGTTATCATCTCTTGTGTCGGTATCACTATTTTTGCTATGGCGGGGCTTGGAGCTGCGCCTATGACGTAGGTGCCTAGATTGCTTCTCCAAGGGGTTATCTTCTGTTGGCTCATCGCCATTGCTTTCTTTGGGGGTGTCCATATATA
>NC_041385.1:710440513-710445824 GCF_002162155.2 Triticum dicoccoides
GAGGTGGCTGTCCAGCGCCCTATAGACGGCGGTTCCTGTTCTTCTCCCGCATCGTCGTCCATATCATCGATGTCTTCGGAGTTGAAGTCAAGCACGTCGGTTAAGTCATCGACAGTGGCTCTTAAGTGGGTGGTGGGTGGGGAACAAATTTTTTGTTGTCCGCTTCCCACTCGAGCCGAACATAGTTCGGCAAGGAGTCTCCTAACAAGGAGAGAGACCTTAATGAATTTAGCACATCACCCAAGGGCGAGTGCTGAAAGATATCCGCGGAGGTGAACTCCATGACCGGTGCCCAATCAGATTCGATAGGCATAGATGTACGCGGTTCGGATCCTGTAGCCGGAGACAAGTACGGGGGTCCGACAATACCGACCTCATAGGAGGTGGGGTCAATGTTCGGCTCCAAGTCTGATAAGTGTGCGGGCTCCATGGCGGGGTCCATCCACCCTTCCTCGGATGGCACAATCTGCTTCGGATTGATTCCTGAGGCCGCCGCAGGCGCGATCTCCCGAACATTGTCCGATGGCAGATCTAAGTCATGCTCGTCGGGACTGTTCAGCGCACCTGACTCGGGCTCGAATCCGTCGAAGATCAAGTCTCCGCGGATGTCGGCAGTATAGTTCAAGCTTCCAAGCCTAACCTGATGGCCTGGGGTGTAGCTATCGACCCGCTCTAGATGGCCAAGTGAGTTTGCCCGCAGTACGAAGCCGCCGAATACGAAGATTTGTCCGGGGAGGAAAACCTCCCCCTGGACCGCGTCGTTGTAGATGATTGAAGGGGCCATCAAGCCCTATCATGACGGCAGAGTGGAACTCTCAATGAAAGCACCAATGTCGGTGTCAAAACTGGCGGATCTCGGGTAGGGGGTCCCGAACTGTGCATCTAAGGCTCATGGTAACAGGAGGCGGATGGCATGATGTTTACCCAGGTTTGAGCCCTCTCGATGGAGGTAATACCCTACATCCTTGTTGATTGATCTTGATGATATGAGTATTACAAGAGTTGATCTACCACGAGATTGTAGAGGCTAAACCCTAGAAGCTAGCCTATGATTCTGATTGTTGTTGTCAAAGGAGTAAACCCTCCGGTTTATATAGACACCGGAGGGGGCTAGGGTTACACAAAGTCGGTTACAGAGAAGGAGATCTACATATGTGAATTGCCAAGCTTTCTTTCCACTCAAAGGAGAGTCCCATCCGGACACCGGACGAAGTCTTCAATCTTGTATCTTCATAGTCCAACAGTTCGGTCAAAGTATATAGTCCGGCTATCCGAGGACCCCTTAATCCAGGACTCCCTCAGTCACCTTTGTAGTTTGTGCCAAATTTTTACCAAATATTTAGCTAACAAAATGCATGTCAACAAAAATTATATCGTTGGATTCGTATTTCAACATAGTTTTCGATGACATAATTTTTGGTAACATGCACAAACATTTTGGTAGTTCAATCTATAGTCAAAATATGACACGATATACAATGGGGACCAATAAACCAATATACATTGAGTAGTAGTAAGAAAGCTTCACCTCGTCCTGCGAGCCACCGCGCCCGTGGGCGGCGGAGACGGTAGTATGCAAGCTTCTCCTTATTCTGCGAGTTGACGGGACACATCAAAAGTAATACGTACAGAGCATCTCGAGTGTATAGAACCTTGCCTCTAAGGTAGGTCCCACATGGTTTGCCTCTTTTTTAACATAATGCGTCAAGTCGCAATTTGTTTGTCCACCCATGGTAGACGATCTTTCATCAAGTGGACAACCAGTACACATGCCAAATTATCACGTGGGCTGCCTTTTCGTACAGAAATGAGCTCCACCGTGTACCCGCGCGGGTGTGGTTGGGAAAGAGACGGGAGTATGTGCGCGGTGCGTGCACCTCTTCTCTTCGTGCATGTCCCCCACCTACGTGGGTGTGTGTGAGAGATACAAACCTAGAAAGATGGCGTGTTTGTTCATGAGTGTTTTTTGTTTGGGGGTGATTTCGTGAATGTATCTGTGGGAATATGTGTCGATGACATCTCAAACAAAATTTCGCATGCAATGTGTGTGAAATAGAGGCCTATACATATCATATATAGAGGGGGCGATCCACAAGAAGAGAGGAAGGGGTCATATATCTCGATAGAGTCGAAGAGAGGATCAAGTGGGTGGGTGCGAGATCGATGAAGAGAGCCATCGAAATTGTGTGTGTGCAAGTCAAAGATATAGGGCGACTGGCCTACCGGAATGTCAGAGGGCACAGGGCAAGTTTGTGTGTGGCAGGGAGACATTACTAGAGCACTCGATGTATCGGTGTGTGTGGGAGGGGCGGAGGGGGGAGGCAGAGGCCTAACTAGAGAGATAGAATGACTCGTATTTGTGTTGATAAGGAGAGACCCAGCTATGTCTTGAGGGAGAGCGGTCGACGTCCATACATAACTAAAGGACGGGAAATAGGTTGGGATAGAGAGAGAGAGAGAGGAGAGAGAGGGAGAGGGGTAGAGTGCTGGATGGGTGATGGAGTTGCTTCTCGAAGATGGTGGGAGAGGCCTACTAGACAAACTGAGGGTAGAACTGCAATATTATCAATAATGGTGGTGATGTGTTTCTGTGTGTGCCTGTGCGTGATAGATCTGTCGGGATGCATGCATGGATGATGAAGGGGAACCATGTGTTTGGTAAGCAAACCTAACTAGATCGGTAGATCAATTGTTGTTTGTCGGAGGAAGGGAGAGACATAACTAATGAAGTAGATCGATCGACGCGTGGGAAAAAACGAGTTATAAGGACCTAGCTAGCTATATGTATAGAGGGAGATCGGTCGGTGTACCTCAATTTGTTACAGGCAAATAAGGCCCAGCGAGACGGATAGACAGAGAGAATGGAGCTATAGGAGGTGGTGCGAGAGGCCGAGCTACTAGCTAGATAGGGGGAAGAGTGTGCGGTTGTGAGATCGATGAAAAGAGGGGCGAGAGTTTACACGTGTGTGGGACCGTATGAGAGACACGAGGCATGGACACATAAAGGAGGAGATGGAAGGTGTGTGTGTATGTTGTAGGCAGAGATCGCTGGAGAGGTTTATCGATCAGTGTGTGTCAGAAAGGACTTGTGGAGACTGTGGGAAAACGACCTAAAGAAAAAAACGAATGTGCGCGACGGATAGAATGCTGAGGGGGGAGGGCGAGGAGGGCGTGTGCATGCACGAGAGAAAGTTAGTGATAGCTACAAAGGTTAGAGGATTGTGTGGGTGTAAGAGACTAACAAAGATCATAATTTGATATGAAAGTGGATTCATATATTTGAATAGGAGATCATAGTGTTATAAACATATATGCATGCATGAATATAGCGGTGATACGCGTGTTGTGGTTTTGCACATGTTATACCATAATGTGATAATGCATGGCGTTTGTAACTCACAACTAAATGTCGAACAATCTAAACCATACTATACATCGAACAATCTCACATTTTATTTGAATTTGTGATAATGTGTGCGTTTGCAGCTTACAACTAAATATCGAACAATCTAAAAATACTATATATCGAACAATCTCACATTTTATTTGAATTTGTGGTAATGTGTGGTGTTTTCAACTCACATCCAAATATTTGTAGGCGTAGGGGGCGGGGCACCATACATTATGTGATAAACACATTATACATATGAGACATGGTTTACATTATGAAGATCTAGCTAGAGCTTGAAATGTACTGTGATTTGAAAAAAAAACATAAAGTGGATTCAAAAAATCGAGTTCGAGTTCATATAGTACAAATAGTTCATATCTAACTTGAGAGGAATCATGTGGTGTGCTGTGAAGATAATACACAAATGATGGTTTAACTTGACAATAATGATGATTATAGATCTTATTAAAATAGAGAAACAAATTCAAATGGTTTGACTTCACAACAATCATTATTCTAGATCTTACTTAGATAGAGAAACGAATTCAAATTTAGTTCATATTGAAGCGGTAGTATATATGTTTGGAATGCACTAAAACGTTCGTTTGAGTAGCGGGTTGCATGCATTATACACGTAGCGAAATATTTTAATTGAACATAACATGAATTCAAAGTTTTGAATGACATTTGTAGTGCGAATTGATTTGGTACAGTACACGGGACTAGACTCTCTTGTGTGCTGTGAATTGATCTCTTTTTGTTTTTTCGTCGACGGAAGTGCGAACAGATTTGGTACAGTACACGTTAGGCGTGTCTGGAAATTTCAACCGCGCCTTGTTACCCCCAAATATTTAAGATATATCTTTGTCTCGTTGTGCTCCGACAACTCCCTCCATCTCAACCTGCGCCTTGCTATTCCAAAATTACAATGCGCGTGAAAACTCCCACCTCCTGTGAAATCCCGCCACGCGAAATGCCCGTGATACCCCTGAACCGAAAGAACCACCTAGCTCAAATCGGTGGGGGTACTTTCGTAACTTACCCCACATTTCGGACAAGCACGCCCCTAAGCCATGGGTCCCCACTCCCATCCCATCCACCCACCCATTCATACACCAAGGCCACGAAAACCCGCGAAGCCACACCCTCCTCCATCCGCCACCCAGCCGGAGCTTCTTCCCCAATGACGTCGTCCATAGAAACAACTCGGTGTCCCTCATCCACCGTACCGGATGAGGATTCGTCATTGATCTCGTCGTCCCGGCGATTCAGCCACCCCGTCCTCCACCTCCAAGGAGCTGCCCCGACGTTCCCCTCATCTTCCGTGCCACCTCCATTCCGATACCGTCGTCTTCACCTGCACCACCGGAAGAGCATCATCATCACCGTTTCCTCGGATGAAGTTGAGGCCGAATCGATGCCACCAAAGAGGTTGTACATGAATCGCCGCATTTTCTTCTTGATTCGATCTCACGGTGCTGCCGGCGCTCGGTCCCGAGCCAACACGGCGAGGCTCCATCCACGGTAGTGTCACCAGCCACTTCCTCCACGGCGTCGCTCCCTCGGTGGCGACGTCCACATCAGTAGGAGCTGCTGCTGCTTTAGCTCTCGCTCATGCTGCTACTCTGCTCTTGATCTCGGTCCCCTGCTTGGTCTGCTCTTGCTATTGCTCTTGCTCTTGCTCGTGCTGCTGCTCTCGCTCTTGCTTGCGATGCTGCTCTGATTTAGCTACACTTTAGTCGACTGAATCGACTTTCGGGTCAGTCAATTTTCAGGGGTGGTGGGGCTCTCCGAAGTTAAGGAAGAACCAATCGCAGCGGGGAGGGGGCTCGCCGGAGAGGTACCCCACTATCTATCTTAGGGTTCAGGGTGGGGCGGTGGTCGTCGGCAGTGGTGGGGCAGTGGCGTGGGGATCACCGG
>NC_041385.1:710446237-710481761 GCF_002162155.2 Triticum dicoccoides
TTCGGGGCGGGCGGGGCAGCGCACCGCCGGCCGCAGGCGGCGGGCGCGGCTGTTTGGCCGGTGGTGGCTGGTGGCTCAGGGGGGTGGAGGTTGAAGATGAACTGCAGGCCCTTGATTTAGTATCCAACGGTTGGGAAATCGACTGACCAGAGATGAAAAAGTTAGTCGACTGACGTGTAGCCTCACTTGATGCTGCTACACGACCAGCTGCCCCGGCTCTCACACGCGCTGCTGTTGCTACTACTACTTTTCAGCTACTAGTGTGTTCAGTTTCGATAGCAAAATTCAGTTTCAACAGTTAAGTTCAGTTTCGACAGTTAAATTTAGTTTCGACAGTTAAGTTTAGAGATGAGAGGCTGATGAATTTTACATCTAGCAATTTTTGGTTATGTATTTTACGTCTATTGGAGATGTTATTAGAATTCCACTCAGGTTAACATTGTCTCTCCTGTCCTGCTTCAGCCTCGGCATCATACAACTCACCGGAGCTGCTCCAATGACAAAACCCTCCATCATAGCGGAGCAGTACCCCAGGCTCCATCTCAAGATGCCTAAGATCTTCTTCCCCTCCTCCGATAGCCAAGTCAGCCAGATCATCCTCACCGACCAACCCAATCACGTTGAGATCGACATGGCTTCGCCAATGAGGTTGTACACATGTTGCATCTCTTTTTTAATCTGCATGTTATATATATTGTCCACTGAGCACTCATAGTAACGTGAAATACGATTAGTTTCTCCTACTATATGACAAACAGTGAGGTACCAGGCAACTTAGCTATCCGTGATGGACTCTCTTGAATGCCATCATTATTTATCTCTGTGCATGTGAGTTGTGCATTTGTCGATGGGTCTGGGAGTTGAGCTAGTAGGGCAGTGGCATGGGTCCAAAGTAGTAGAAGTAGCACAAAAACATTTTTTGAATGTAGGCTTTTCCTTGCTCAAGCCTGCCTACTAGAATCGCCAGTGCTTGAAAGGAAAAGTGAAGGAAAAACATAGGAATTGGAAAGTTTCCTATGGTACTACTATTCATGCATTTGGTTCAAAAGAATGGAGCAAAGGAAAATTGTAGGATTTGTTCCTTTAGTGTCTCCTTGAAAGAAAAACCGCAGGAATTTTAATATCCACTTGTCCTCCTTTTCAAATTTCCATTCATGTAGCACAAGACTAAGAGATAGTTGCATAATAGCATCAAAACCGTACATTTTCTTGTGGTTTGACTTAATCTCACCATGCTTCTTTGCATCATGTGATCTTCCAATTCTTGTGAACCAAACACGCAGATTGGCAGAAATCCTGGGTTTTTAAATTCTCTATTTTGCACGTGCATTCCTATCCTATTACTGTGTATTTCATATCCCTACGTTGTTAGAATCCTCCAATTCAAACGAGCCCTTACATAATTACTTCTCTTACAGATAGTTGTCAAAGAAAACCTTGTGTGGTTTGTCCCGCTCCTGGTCCGCCGTCGTTCACACCAGATCAGCTGCTCCAATGACAGAAGGGTCCAGTACAGTAGGGATCCGGCCTCCAGACTGTCTTTCGCCGCCTCAGATCTTCTTCCCCGCCGTTGGCAGCCATGACAACTCCATTACCATTGTCAACCGAGCAGATGACCTCGAGGACTACACAGGTCCGCATGAGAGGTCGCACTCTTTCGTGTTTGCTTACGTTATGCATCGCTTAATATTACATGCTACTTTATCGTCCTGTTCACCAATTAGACTCTGAGTCAACTCCAAACTAATGGTCAAACTTGAGTTTTTAAATGGTTGTGGGGTACATATCGGGGCCGCAATCAATAGTATCTATCTACTATCTGGTTAATCTCTGGTGTCTACTATGAGTTTCATGTTGGGTGGGAAACAAACAGTAAAGAAGCCATTATCTGTATTTTTTAACTAAAGCCATTATCTGCCTACTATCATTGGTTTTCGGTCTATCCACAGGTTGCTACCATCACTCTGGATTTCTGCATGCACTCCTTACATAATCTCACTATGTTGTATTCCTATGCATGTCAGTTACTCTACACAATGGAACTGAACATCTAGAGCAAAAGAGACGAGCCTTGCGTGGCAATAAAATTTCATGCAGACGTCGCTCCATGGTAGGCGCAAAGGCAGCCCCCTCCACCCATTTCGGATTGTAATCGAGAGGAAGATATCTGTTCTGAGGGGGATTCGGAAGGAGAAGACCACTCCTATTTACCCCCTGAGGTCTTCGCTCTAACCAGGCATGCAGATGTTGGTTATATCATGCATATGGTGCCTTGCATTGCTTATCTTATACATCAAATATGTCATCTGCTTAGTTTAGACATGCTTTGTGTGAATGCCATCTGTTTAGTTTATTGATCGTTTATGTGAATTATGCAATGCCATCTTTTTTAGCCAAGCATCATATATGTGAATTTTGAAATGCATCCTGCTTATCCAGTCATCTTATATGTGAATTATATCAGGCCATCCTTTTTTTCGTTATGCATTACATTTGTCAACAATGTTAGTACATTCAACTACTCTTCGTGTGCATCAGCCATTTGACATAGTGATGGAAAATTCTAGAGTAAAAACAAGGTCTTCAGAGCAGACTATGTTATCTGATGAAGCGCATATCTTGCTGGTTACGGATAGCTCCTCAGAGGAGGATTCAGAGACAGATGACCAGTCCTATTTCCCCCCAAGGTGTATCTCTAACTTGGCAGGTTATGTTGGTCATATCATGCGTATGGTGTCTTGCATTGCTATGTCATTTGATTAGTTTAGACATGCTTTGTGTGAATGCCACATGTTTAGTGTCTAATCACCATATATGTGAATTATGCATTGCCATCTTGTTGCAAGACATTATATATGTGAATTATGCAATGCTATCTTGTTGCAAAGAAATTATATATGTGAATTATCCAATGCCATGTTGTTTAGCCAATCATCATGTATGTGAATTATATCATGCTATCATATTTTTGTATTACGTGTTCCATTTGTTGACAACATTTGTATATTCAACTACTCTTCCTGTGCATCAGCCATTTTGAAGCGGTGATGGAAGTATCTGGAGTGAAAACAAGGTATTCAGAGCAGACAATGCTACCTGCTGAAACAAACATTTTGCTGGTTACAGAGAGCTCCTCAGAGGAGGATTTAGAGACTGATGACCAGTCCTATTTCCCCCCTGAGGTCTATGCTCAAACTTGGAAGGGTTATATTACCCATGTCATACATGTTGTCTTGCATTGCTTAGTTTTTACATCATATATGGATTGCCATCTGCTTACTTGCTTACTATATAAATCATATATTTGAATTATATCATGCCATCATGTTTACATATGAGGGAGTCCTGGATTAAGGGGTCCTCGGATAGCCGGACTATATACTTTGGCCAGACTGTTGGACTATGAACATACAAGATTGAAGACTTTCTCCCGTGTCCGGATGGGACTCTCCTTTGCGTGGAAGGCAAGCTTGGATATTCGGATATGTAGATTTCCTTCTTTGTAACCGACTCGGTGTAACCCTGGCTATCGGGGGTATACCCCGCGGTATGAACCGGCCAGAAATATGACCCGGCCGGACTTCGCGGTTTACTTGAGACCCGGTTTACACTCGATGATTCATTGGTGACCTGCCCTGACCAGACGGTTTACAAGCAACCTACCTGAACATTATGACTCACTGGTAACCCGGCAGGCGAGACAGACAGATGACAAGGCCCAAGGCCCAGAAGGCCGGTTTATGTTAATGGCGGGCCGGTTTAAGAGGAAAGGCGTGAGGAATATTTACCTTACAAGGAGTTAAGACCCGGACTTGTATCCGGTTTGTATTAGAAGGTAGACTAGTCCTAATCCTAATAGGACTCCACATGTAACCCGCCCCTTCAACTTATATAAGGAGGGACAGGGCTCCCCAAAGAGGGACAAGCGACAAGAAACATTCTCTAGGGACAGATACAACTAGAGGAGAGCCGGTTTACGGCGACTCCCATGAGCATAATAAGACCAAGCCACAAACAACATGTAGGGCTATTACCGGATGATGTTTCCCGGGGCCCGAAGCTGTCTAAATCCTTGTCTTGTGTGTTGCATCTCTCGTCCCGATCAACCCCTCTCAAGCTACCACATAGATGCGTTGGTCTCGCGACTAAGTCCTGACACTAAGGACATCTAATGTGTTAATTCCACGACAGTTAGCGCCCACCGTGGGGCTCGCGCACAGTAGTGTTGAGTTCTTGAAGGGCGTTATTCCAGTGATCGAGAAGCTCCGCCGAGCTTATTGAAGAAGTTCCCGTCGGCTCGTCGGAGAGTTCCAGCTGGCTCGCCAAAAAGATCCTACAGGCTCATCGAAAGGTTCTGATGCGACGGGAAGTGCTGGCCGGATCATTGAAAAGTTCCGACCACCTCGACGAAAGGTTCCATCTTAATCGGCAAAAAGTTCCGACCGCCTCGACGAAAGGTTCCATCTGAATCGGCAAAAAATTCCGACCGACTCGACGAAAGGTTCCGTCTGAATTGGCAAAAAAGCTCCGGCCGCCTCGATGAAAGGTTCTGTCCGAGTCGCCTAAGAATTCCAGCCGAATCACCAAAAGGTTTCGTCCGAGTCCCCAAAGGGTTCTGACTTAGATTACGGAGAAACTCCGGCTCAAAAAAGTTCCGGTCGGGTTATCAAAAAGTTCTGGATTATCAAAAAGTTCCAGGTCTAGAAGTTCCTTCCGGATTATCAAAAGTTCTGGGTTATCAAGAGGTTCCGGTTCAAAAGTTCTGGATTATCAAAAGTTCTGGCCGGATTATCAAAAAGTTCTGGTTTCACAAGTTCCAGCTCAAAAATTTCCGGCCGGGTTATCAAGAGCATCCGGTTCAAAAGTTCTAGATTATCAAAAAGTTCCCGCCGGACTATCAAAAAGTTTCGGTTCAAAAGCTCTGGGTCATCTATTGTTACTGGCAGTAGGGATATGCCCATCCATGCCTTTGCTGGGCCTCTATATATAAGTTGATTTATGGACCACACAAAGATCATCTGGCATTCAGGTGATATCCATCCAAGTTTGTGTTATTAGCATATATTGTTTTTTTTCAAAAACAAGTTTATCTTTGCCTTGGTCTGCAATATTGTTTATACAGGACATTGTTCATTGCAAGTGCGATAATCATGCAATGGATGTATAGCCCGTGCCACCATTATCATGCGCTAGCATCTGACTGTGCCATGATGCTTGAGGAATATATGTGCAAACCGCCATTTCTATAGCCCGATTTAAATCAACATGACAATAATATGACTCGCCCGTATGGTTTACAACACGGAGGATAACTTGCTCGTCTGCGCCAGCTTACAACACTGCGGCCGAATCATGTGTCTGCGCTGCCTCTGATGCTGCGTCGTTTACTGTCTGCCATGCGGTCCGGCCTATTCATCTTGCCGGGTTGGGTAACAGACACCGATGAGGATTGTAAGGTCCAAATACATCAGGTGATATCTATCAAGACTATTTTAAATAGCATGTATCAGCTTTTTCCTTTTGAGAACAACTACTCCGGTTTATGATATTATTTATGCAGGACATTTGGTCACTGCAAGAGCGGTAGCGACTCGCCCGCATCCATACTGCCTCTAATGTTGCGGTTGTTTTTTCGTCCGCCTCCGTGGTTTGGCATATATCAACACAATGCGGCTCACTTGCCCGTTCGCATGGTTTACCTTGCTGTTTCACGATGGTGATAACTGATCATCAACTCCACGGCAGATAAATACTGGCCTAACATATCAGGTGAAATCCATCCAGTATATTTTTATTATATATTGCTTTCTTTAGAAGACCAACTACTACGGCTTGCTAAGTTATTTAATGCAGGACCCTAAACCGCCATATTGGTGCAAATTTAAAGGCCGTCAGAAAATGGCCGGCTTAAAATGAAGGATTCCGGTTTAAAATCCGGCTCAAGGGAAAGATATCTCCCACAAAGCTTTGAAACTCTCAATATCCGGTTTAAGAATTTCTGGTTCAAGAAGAATGTATCTCTTGCAAAAAGTTAAAGGCTGTCGAAGAGGACCTGCTGCGCTGACGCATGGTTCAAACATAGGTATCCTACCTTATGGGCTCATCTTCATATGATCACTTGGGGGCTTCCTATTCAAACATAGGTGTATTCACCAAAGAGAACATAGCATTACTACCCTCTTGATGCGGCTATCAAGCCAATATTATCATAAGAGCACAACTCTGGTTACTTCGGCAATCCGGCTATCAAGCCAATATTATCATAAGGGGCTAAAGAGAGTTTGTTGCACAACACAACTCAAACATAGGCACCCGACGAGCACAGCTCAAAAATATATCACATGGGGGTTTTCCTGCTCATTAAAATGAAGCTATGATTACCCTTCAAATCTGGCTTACATGCCATTTTTACACAACAAAGCTTGGGAGCTTCACACCCAAGGGGCCAAAGAGAGTTTGTTGCTAAGCACAGCTCAAACATAGGCACCCAATGAGCACATCTCAAAATGTTACTTGGGGGCTCTTTGTGCAAAGCAACAAAGAGTTTGAAAGGACCCTTGTAATAGGCTATCGATCCAGGCTTGGAAGCCAGGTGTATTCACCTAAAATCCCGGGTTAACCTGCCTTCATCAAGTAAGACACTCCATCACGTAATCCTGGTATGACCCGCCGAACGTTTGACAAGTCAATCTTGTACAGACCCTGAACTTGTCAAAGTTAAAACGACGATTGGTTAATGTGAGGTCCATCTAAAAAGGCTTTGTGAAATGGTTTAACTCAGTGGCCTGGCAGCCCATGAAAAGCCTCGAATTTGGGCCTGGCAGCTCTTGAAAAGCCTCGACTACAAGTTTTTTATTTGCTATTATTTGTCAAAGTTTTTATCTTTTGATAAGGTTTTGAGGTAAACCAGCGTCTATTGACCCGGCCTAACTATAAGTCATCAACTATAAACGGTGTTTGTTAACCCTGTTTGGCTTTCAACTATAAGTTGTTAGTACACAATCAATTATAACCGGTGTTTGTTAACCCGTCCTGGCTTTGACTATAACTCACTAGGATGATCATCCGGTGTTTATCATAACCCGGCATGGCTTCATTATAAACCAGCAAAGCATGGTGAGAATTACCAGCAAAGCATGGTGGGAGTTATCAGTACTCCAGATTTGGGTTATTACCCTTACTACAAGAAAGTTGGTAAACCAACGATGTGATTTAATATCACAAGTATGATATATTTCATATTTTATTAACCTTGCAGCCTTGGTTATAAACCCGGGTTATATGTTGGGCATTATGACCCGTTCGGCGGTAAACTGCCAGGACACTTTAAACACTACAAGAAATATGTCAACTTGTGACCACCACTATTGGTCATTGAAAGGTCATGGTTTTTCATTTGCGACCTTTTTGTGACCAAAAACAGAAGGTCAAAAGCTGGCGGTCATAAACTGACTATAGCGACCTTTCTTCTGGAATGGTCGTAGACGTTTATGACCAAAATATGTCCACTCTGGCGTTTTGGTCACTAGCAACCTCCCCAGGCCACGTAGGCATCCAGCGTGGCAAGCAGATGTGGCACAAGATTCAGCCCGGTCCAATTCGGTATTTATATGGGCCGGGCCCATTAATTCAGCCCATTTATATTTTTTCCCTATGAATTTTTTGTCAGCTTCATGGACCAAGCCCAACATTGCAGCCTTTTTATTTTTGGGCCATGGCCTTTTAGTCTACTGATTTTCTATTTTCAACTATTATATATTCAAGCTGGTCCCACTAGTCAGATGGGTCCAACCTGTCATGTTCATCTCTCAAATTGGTCCCACATGTCAGAAATGTACAAATTTCACAAATTATTTTCGTGAGTGGCCTCACTGGACAAGTTTCCATTCCACAAGTTTTCAAATCACATACATAATCAATATTTCAAATAGAACAAAGAACACATAAAATTCATCAAATATACCACTAAATAAATGTATTACAATCTTTACAACACAGATATGCTACAATGAGTTGGACTTCACGGCTTCACACTTGGCTTCACATTTCACGGCTTCACACTTGCTTCACACTTCACGACTTCACACTTGAGCTTCTGTAAAGGAGGAACCACCACAATTTTAAGTCTACAATACAACAATTGATACTAATCAAGGATAAAAACAAAAACAAGTAATAGGTTCAAATGAGAAGGCAGCATGAAACTAGTGATACAACAACATGCAGAAAACACTACAATGTAATACTGTTGTAAGTTCATATCAGCACAAAATCAGCACTATTATATAGAGCAAATGATATGCCCCCTTTTAATAAAACTGTAGTGTATGCTAGTGACAGGACAAAGGATTGTAGTGTATGCTAGTGACAAAACATGGGATAAAACTAATATGATGTGCCAAATTGCCAGCAATAGTGCTTGCATGCAGCATCTTCATATTTCAAAACGACCAATAGACTAGTTAGCTGGCAAAACACTAAAGAAGGCATAGATAGAAACGAAGGTAACATGCATCAAATCAAAAAACAGTAAGCACTGAACCTACATCATATCTACACCAATCAGGTTGCATGTGTATGCTAGAAATCAAGAATCAAAAGGACTTCAGCTTGTTTCAAATATCTTGCCTCTGTTGCTCCCAATTCAGTAAAGAAATGGTCGAGCAGTGAGCGCTTCGTTTCAAGAACTTGGCAGTGCAAAATAGATTTCGGGTGGAGCACAAATAGAATACCTGGAAAAGAAACATAAAGAGCTATACAGTTAAGTAAGCATCATTGGCTGTACAAATAAGTGGAGAACAATAAAGAGCTATACAGTTGGTTGAGAACAATAAAGAGCTATACAAATTCATATTCAAGTTTGACTACATGCTAACAGACTCATGATCAAGTTTGACTACAAGCTAACATATCATTGTGAATACAGATGATTTTCGGACTAGAACCGTTGCGCACGTTCAAGTCGTTTGAAGTTTTGACAACAAGCTACAAAATCTAGTTAAATCAATAGTAGTATTGCAAGCAACAAATAGACTCTCAGAGCAGAACCAATGCACAAGAATGGACCAGCAACTACTAGGCCCAACAACTAAGATATGTAGGAAATTTCAGATGTATCACTTCATAGATCAAGCATAGGCGCAACATAAAACGCTCATGAGCGCTACAAAGTCTGAACGATTCAGCAGGAAGCGAGCAGAATCAATCAACTAGACATGCGGACAACAGAGGCATAGGGGAAGAAGCTCCTGCACCGGTAGAAGCAGACACAATCTAGTCCCACCAACAGGTCAGCCATGCCAACATCTCCAGAGAACATAGGAGCAATGGTGTCAGAAATCTTAAGCTTCTCCATAACAGAATCGTGCCCAACAAGACCGGCTTGGTGCAGAATCATCCCAGTCTATCTGCAGGCAGATACATTAAACAACAAAGTCAAGGAAAATGAAACTGAAACAAAGCAAACATAATGGTTGGATACGAGCAGAATCATGGGAGACAACTATAATATAAAGAATACAATAAGATATAAAATCAGTCAGCAGAATCATGGAAGTACCACAAGATTACATTGCACCAAGCCACAACATAAACCATAAGTTATTATTGTTCACCGCTAGCTACTGATGTAATAAAAACATTAACAAGTGGAGTTGTTATCGTTCACCACTAGCTACTGATGTAATAAAAATTGATGCAGCAGCAGAAACCGGCATCCAAAAGGGCATGCAAACAATTCATAGCAAAATCATATATGCCCCATGCTAGGACAAGCAGAGCATCACAGAGTACTACTGACTGACCCCAAAACAGAGTATCACAACAAAAGACTTAACGAGGGGCCATCCATCCACATAAGCTACCATCCCGAGATCTCAATTCTCACGGGTAAAAAGCAAGAAAGAAGACCAGATCACCTAGGGCGTGGTCTGCTTGTACTTGGACACCTTAGTGAGTAGCTTGTTGCAGGTGGCCTGGTCGAAGATGCATATCATTCAGTTACTAGTAGCAATCCTTGTAGGTGCATATTTACCACATCAATTAGTAAGTATACAGACAGAGTTGTGCACTTACTAACTAGTGTGTTGTGTGTTCACCCTTTGCACGCACCCATGTGCATTTAAATTAAACTAAAACAAGCCACCAATGGTTGGCTAATCTAGAACATGGCAGGCATTTATATGATGGCAGTGCATAGCTAGGAAACAAACAGCAGTCCATAATTGCATCATCATGTGTAGAACAAAATACAGACTCGCCTCTACAGGCTACAACACAGAGTCAATGTAAACACAGAGTAGAGAACCATCCATAATAATTCTACTATAGGAGACAATGTAAACACAGAGTCACACCATTGACATATATTATTATTAAGCCCTAACTAAAAGATTCTGGTGGCTTAATTAGTGGGCAGATGTATGCATGCACAAAAAGGGGGACAATTTTCAATCAAAATGAAGAAAGATGCACATCATCCATTCAGTAACCAGTAGCAATAAAATCACAAGAAGACCAGACCAGAGGATCATCATTGTGCACGCACTTGCATTCGCCATCAGTCCGCACAAGTAGGCGCATACACTATAACATCACAAGCAGCGGCGCGGCATAAGCGGAGGAATTTCACTAGCAATAATCAAGCTGAATGGACTGAAAGCAAACCTAGTTATTTGGACTCGAATCAAACGCAGCCTAAGTGAGCATCCTCAATCACCGGCGTCTGTCCATCGGGAGCACCTGCCTCTGCCTTGTCTTCTCACCATGGTACGCACCAGGATGAGAAGAAGCACGTAGACGGACGCAGCTGCGCCTTGGCTCGCTCCATGGCCTGCATGCCGAATCAAACCCAACCCAATCCAATCCAACACAAGACAAAAAGAAGCACAAATGAGAAGCAGAGGAGGTGCACACATCCGTGGAACAGCGATCGATTGAGGGAAATAAGAAGGAATGCGCCGGCGAGACCACGTACCTTGGATTGGATTGGATTGGACCGGACCGGAGATGGGCCGGAGGAGGAGGAAGCGACCACGGCCGCAGCCGTGCCGAGCCCTAGGGTTTTGGGCCGGCACAATGCCACGGCCAGGAGGCTGCTGCGTTAGTGCAGACCGCCGCCGCCGGCGCCGCCCTCCCGGCTGCTACGGTTGGATTGGATGGCCGCGGGTGAGTGGGTCGTCGCGCATGACGCGGCGAGGACCCGCTGGAGATGGGTTTCCTAGGCGTCGGGGATCGCCGGAGTTGGCCGGCGGCCGTGGGGTGGGTTGGAGGAAGGGGATCGGGACGAGGGGCGGCAGCCTAAGTGAGCGGAAGCGGCGGCGGCGGAGTCGTGGCGAAAGGCGTAGGGGTCGGGGGAGGACGGGAAGTCGTCGCTGCCGCCCCTGGAGACGTGGACATCGGCCGCCGGGGCCCGGCCATCGGCGAAGCTGAGGAAGGGGTCGTCGTGGAAGGGAACGAGATCGAGATCGAGATCTGAGGGAGGGAGAGGGCGGTGGCTGTGGGTGCGTAGGGGAGAGAGGGGAGCGAGAGGACGAGTGGTGCGGGTTGTGTTAGGGTTAGTTGGGTGAGACGATGAGGGGGTCAAGTCTGCCGTTGTATCCGGGACGATCGGACGGTTCAGATCGTCTACGGTAGGGTGATCCATGGGAGACGTCCTGATTGGTTGGAGACTACCAACAATATTTAAAATATAGTCTCTAAGTGCTAAAAACAAAGGGGTTTATGAAACAACTACCAACAATACTTTGCAAAATGGAACCATTAAAATTTTCACTCAAGTTATACCACATTTTAAGGATGATAACCAACTTGTATGCATTTTCTTTGGACGAAAAAATCATTTTCCATTTTTTGAGTGCCCAAAAGGAGGTTTTTTTGTTAAGGACCTCCAAAATAATTGTTGCAAAATTGGACCAAATCCTTTTTCTAAAATACTAGGACATATTTAATGCACAATTGACAAAATGGTTGGGTGTAAAAAGTTATGATCCAACTCTTGTGGAAAAGATAAATTTCACTCGACTCAGGTGGAAGCGGGTCAAATTTGAACTACAGGTGCCTCATAGCTTGCTCTTTATTTTTTCCAAAAATCATTTCTACATACATAAGTATCTATTTAATCAGAGAAACACCAAAAAACATCCAAGATTCAACCACTAGCTAGGAACGGTCATTCCCGTCGTTTTGACCGCATTTTGAAATGGGCATAAAAAATTCAAAAAAAATCAAAAAATTGGGAAACCTTCGCATTGTGTCATTATATGTGGCCAAGTTCCTAGGAAAAATAACAAACTTGTAATACGGCAATTATTTTTAAAAAATGTTCTCAAAAACGAGCTATCACGTGTGTAGATCAATGGCTTTCAAGCCGAATGATCAATCTTATGGCCATATTCATGGTGTAGTTTGTTCAAATGATATCATATTGTGCATAAGGGTGCATATTGGAATGGCAAACAATGTTGCCTAAGGAAGTTTTCATTTTCGTTGGACAAAAAAACATTTTCCATTTTTCAAGTGCCCAAAAGGAGGTTTTTTTTGTGAAGGACCTCCAAAATAATTGTTGCAAAATTGGACCAAATCATTTTTCTAAAATACTAGGACATATTTAATGCACAATTGACAAAATGGTTGGGTGTAAAAAGTTTTGACCCACCTCTCGTGAAAAAGACAAATTTCCGTCGATTCAGCTAGAAGCGGGTCAAATTCGAACTGCAGGTGCCTCATAGCTTGCTATTTATTTTTTCCAAAAATCATTTCTAGGTACATAAGTATCTATTTAATCAGAGAAACACCAAAAAAAATCCAAGATTCAACCACTATCTAGGAACGGTCATTCCCGCTGTTTTGACCGCATTTTGAAACGGGCATAAAAAATTCAAAAAAAATCAAAAAATTGGGAAACCTTAGCATTGTGTCATTATATGTGGCCAAGTTCCTAGGAAAAATAACAAACTTTTAATACAACAATTATTTTAAAAAAATGTTCTCAGAAACGAGCTATCACGTGTGGAGATCAATGGATTTCAAGCCAAATGATCAATCTTATGGTCACATTCATGGCATAGTTTGTTCAAATGATCTCATATTGTGCACAAGGGTGCATACTGGAATGGCAAACAATGTTGCCTAAGGAAGTTTTCATTTTCTTTGGACGAAAAAACCATTTTCCATTTTTCCAGTGCCTAAAAGGAGGTTTTTTTGTGAAGGACCTCCAAAATATTTGTTACAAAATTGGACCAAATCATTTTTCAAAAATACTAGGACATATTCGATGCATAGTTGAAAAAATGGTTGGGTGTAAAAAGGTTTGATCCACCTCTCGTGAAAAAGACAAATTTCCGTCGATTCAGATGGAAGCGGGTCAAATTTCAACTGCAGGTGCCTCATAGTTTGCTATTTATTTTTTCCAAAAATCATTTCTAGGTACATAAGTATCTATTTAATCAGAGAAACACCAAAAAAAATTCCATGATTCAACCACTAGCTAGGAACGGTCATTCCCGTTGTTTTGATGCGTTTTGAAACGGGCATAAAAAATTCAAAAAAAATCAAAAAAATTGGGAAACCTTCGCATTGTGTCATTATATGTGGCCAAGTTCCCAGGAAAAATAACAAACTTGTAATACAACAATTATTTTAAAAAAGTGTTCTCAGAAACGAGCTATCACGTGTGGAGATCAATAGCTTTCAAGCCAAATGATCAATCTTATGGCCACATTCATGGCATAGTTTGTTCAAATGATCTCATATTGTGCACAAGGGTGCATATTGGAATGGCAAACAATGTTGCCTAAGGAAGTTTGCATTTTCTTTGGACGAAAAAACCATTTTCCATTTTTCAAGTACCCAAAGGAGGTTTTTTTGTGAAGGACCTCCAAAATAATTGTTGCAAAATTGGACCAAATCATTTTTCTAAGATACTAGGACATATTTAATGCATAATAGACAAAATGGTTGGGTGTAAAAAGTTTTGATCCACCTCTCGTGAAAAACACAAATTTCCGCCGATTGAGCTGGAAGCGGGTCAAATTTGAATTGCAGCTGCCTCATAGTTTGCTATTTATTTTTTCCAAAAATCATTTCTAGTTACATATGTACCTATTTAATCAGAAATACATGGTTCATGGCGATACGTCGAGGTTTGGGCAGTGGCCAAGGGCCCCAACTCTAGAGCGCGTAAACTCGCATGCCCGCCGCGTGGTCACCGCGTGACCGTGGCGTTGCCCTGTGTTCTGGGCAGCCTAGGCATGTCTAGTGGGTTGGGAACTCCCCAGGTAGGTGCTAGGAAGAAAATTGCAACATAAGATTCTCACGAGGAGACCGATCGATGCTCAAATATGAATTAGCAGCCAAGTGTTTGATTAGCGATACAGGAAATGTACATGGCTAATGGGCATGTGTTTTGGTTCAGGATGATCAGTTACTAAGAAGACCGTCTTCACAGATTTTTATCTCAAAAGGAGGAGCCTAGGTGGTACTTGCTTTGCAAAGTACCACACTGGACATAAATACGAATGTTGAAGCTAGGCTCAAAATAATGAATGGATTGAGCTGGCATTTGGTGGAGGATGGTTATTTGGGTAGAGGAAAGCACTGTAGAAAATGGATACCATTTAGACATGCCAAAATGGTACTTCCTGCACAAAGTGCTGCTCTGAACAGAATAGGAAAATGAATATTGTTGAGTTATTTTTGAACTAGGCAAGGAAGGTTTTTGACATATTTTATGAAGATATGACCCAAACAATTTATGAGAATTTTTTGGGAATTTTCGAAATAACAGAAATATAGGTTGCTTCACAATCTAGGGCAAAAATTGACACATGGAGATGACACATAGGCAAAACTGATGAGATGGCGCCTAGTCATCACAACCCACCACAATCTACAAGGCTATGACCATCTATATTGGTCGTTAACAACTAGAAATAAGGCAGCGGACCAGCACTGTTTGCTTTATGACCATTTCGTGTAAGGACATTATGACCTTTCTAACCAAAATGGTCGCAGTGGTTTAGGGTTTGGAGCCCCCCGAACAGCTTTTGACCAATTGGTCTCAAATGGTCATAGATCTATGACCAATTCTTCCAGGGTCACTGACAGAAGGTCACTAGTTGACATATTTCTTGTAGTGAAACTTGTTGTATGCAGAAACAGGTTGAATAAAGCATAATTATAAATCACCGACGTTTATTAACCCGACCTTGCTTTAAAATGATAAGTCGCTAGTATATGATGAGAAATTATCCGGTGTTTATTAACCCGGCCTGGCTTTGGACTATAAGTCGCCAGTATATATTTGGATTGCGCCATTGGAATCATGCGCTCATAAATCATTGGATTATATTATTCAAATCTTCAAATAGCCAACATGGCTGGATTTTATTATGGTTATCAATAAGCAGTATTATGATTAAGGTTTTCAAAGTCTCTTTAGCGCAATGGCTATCATATTATCGATGGATATGATTTATTCTATAATTGAAGGAGTAGTCTCGAGTTGCTGCAGACTTACAACCTGGCACTTGGGGGCTACATTATTCATCTTGAGATTATATCACATATGCAAGTCCCATGTCACTGCCAGCATGCACCATGGCACTTGGGGGCTAATGCAAAGTCATTTTTTGCTCATCTTATTGAAGACCCGACTCTTGGGGGCTACCAATTGCTCCTGTCAACAATTCAAGGTACATAAGTTAAATCCATTATATTGTAGGGTCCATGGCTCAGTTGGTAGAGCACAAGGCTCTTAACCTTGTGGACGTGGATTCAAGCCCCATGATGGGGGTTACATCATATGATGTTATTTTTGTTGAAGTATATATCAAGTCCCAGCTCAATATTATCTTATTGAGCCGGCCCTTGGGGGATACATGTTGTTATTCAAAGTTTACATGATTATATTTACAAAGTGTCTGCTCGTTATTACATAATGAACCAGCCCTTGGGGGCTACACTGGTTGAAGTTTTTATGAGCATAAGGCAATTTAAAGTCCCAAGTTGCTGCAAGCATGACAATCCGGCACTTGGGGGCTACATATATGGAGTATTCAGTTTTTACTAGTGACTAAGATGAACAACATGGATTTCTTCAAAGTGGCAGTAATTATATGGAAACAAGTCTCAAATCATCACTTTGTTCTGTTCAAGACTTGGGGGGCTACAGGTAATATGGATATAAGGGAGAAATATCTTCCGATTTTCAGTATGACCCGGCATCACCAATCATTATGATCCGGTGTCTACAATAATCATGAACCGGCGTCACCAATAATCATGAACCAGCATTGGCAACAATCATGAATCGACGTTGGAAACAATCATGACCCGGAAGTATCAGTTTTTATAACCCGACGATTTTGGAAATCATAGATCGGCAAGTTCTACATCTTCAAGCCGACTGAATATCAGTTGAATATTTGAAGACCAATATATTTGTCAAGTCAGAGTATTGAAGGCCGATTCAAATGGATTCTTTATTTACAAAATATCTTCTGCAAGCAAATTGATTATGAAGCTGGTCTATTGACTTAGATTTTCTAGAAGGAAGAAATGACAAGGATTTAAGGATGATCAAGCGCCGGTTTATAAGAATCTTTAACCCAGAGCACAAGCCGCCAAGTTTGTTCTTGTGTTTGTTTTACAGGATCAGTTTAACATGGATGAATCCAAATTAAACTGGGGACTAATGTCGGGGATATACCCCGCGGTATGAACCGGCCGGAAATATGACCCGTCCGGATTTGGCGGTTTACTTGGGACCCGGTTTACACTCGGTGATTCATTGGTGACCTGCCCTGACCAGACGGTTTACAAGCAACCTACCTGAACATTATGACTCACTGGTAACCCGGCGGGCGGGACAGACGGATGACAAGGCCCAAGGCCGAGAAGGCCGGTTTATGTTAATGGCGGGCCGCTTTAAGAGGAAAGGCATGAGGAATATTTACCTTACAAGCTGTTAAGACCCGGACTTGTATCCGGTTTGTATTAGAAGGTAGACTAGTCATAATCCTAAGAGGACTCCACATGTAACCCCCCCCCCCTTCAACTTATATAAGGAGGGGCAGGGCTCCCCAAAGAGGGACAAGCGACAGGAAACAATCTCTAGGGACAGATACAACTAGAGGAGAGCCGGTTTACGATGACTCCCATGAGCATAATGAGACCTAGCCACAAACAGCATGTGGGGCTATTACCGGATGATGTTTCCCGGGGCCCGAAGCTGTCTAAATCCTTGTCTTGTGTGTTGCGTATCTTGCCCGATCAACCCCTCTCAAGCTACCACATAGATGCGTTGGCCTCGCGACTAAGTCCTGACACTAAGGACATCTGACGTGTTAATTCCACGACACTAGCCCCCTCCGGTGTCTATGTAAACCGGAGGGTTTAGTCCGTAGAACAACAATAATCATAATCATAGGCTAGCTTCTAGGGTTTAGCCTCTACGATCTCGTGGTAGATCAACTCTTGTAATACTCATATCATCAAGATCAATCAAGCAGGGAGTAGGGTATTACCTCCATCGAGAGGGCCCGAACCAGGGTCAAACATCATGTCCCCTGCCTCCTGTTACCATTAGCCTTAGACGCACAGTTCGGGACCCCCTACCCGAGATCCGACGGTTTTGACACCGACATTGGTGCTTTCATTGAGAGTTCCACTGTGCCGTCGCTGTAAGGCTTGATGGACCCCTTGATCATCTTCAACGATGCGGTCCAGGGGGTGAAAGTGCAACTATCCCTAGGTGGTTTTGGTAATTCCTAACAACATATAGCTCATTGGGCTAATACTATTCCAAGACAAATATTTCAGGAAAGCTCAATGAATGGCATGGCATGGATGAGGAAAGTGGATCCCTCAAAATACTAAGGACAAAAGGATTGGCTCAAGCTCAAAAGCTCAAGACTCTACATTTTATATTTTAGTGATCCAAGATCACATTGAGTCTATAGGAAAGCCAATACTATCAAGGAGGGATGAGGTGTTGCTTAATGATTTTCTTGCTCCACAGTGCTTAGTTATATGCTCCAAAAACCCTCAACTACTTTCTCATATCCACATATAACCTAAACCAAAAGTCAAACTCAGCCCACCGATTCTTTCTATTTGGCGCCACCGAGTTTAGATGTCATAGCCACTGCCACAAACCCTAGGCAAATCGGTCTCACCGATAGGGATCTCGGTCTCACCGAGATGGGATTGTAATCCCTCTGTTTCCCTTCGTAATGTTTCGGTCTAACCGAAGTGAGCGATCGGTCCCACCGAGATTGCAATGTAAACTCTCTGTTTCCTCTTTGTACCATTTCGGTCTCACCGAAATGAGTAAATCGATCCCACCGAGTTTACCTGACCAACTCTCTGGTTAGCTTATTACCAAAATCGATATCACCGAGTTTGTGTAATCGGTCTCACCGAGATTACGTTATGCCCTAACCCTAACCATATCGGTCCTACCGAGTTGCATGTCGGTCACACCGAACACCCTAACGGTCACTAGGTTTACTAAATCGGTTCGATTGAGTTTGTTGATTCGGTCCCACCGAGATTGGTAAATTGTGTGTAACGGTTAGATTTTGTGTTGAGGCTATATATACCCCTCCACCTCCTCTTCATTCGTGGAGAGAGCCATCAGAACAAACCTACACTTCCAACTTACCATTTCTGAGAGAGAACCACCTACTCATGTGTTGAGGCCAAGATATTTGTGACGCCCTCGATTCAATCGTACACTAATCATGCACGCAAATGTGTACGATCAAGATCAAGGACTCACGGGAAGATATCACAACACAACTCTAGACACAAATTAAAATAATACAAGCTTTATATTACAAGCCAGGGGCCTCGAGGGCTCGAATACATAAGCTCGAATACACAAGAGTCAGCGGAAGCCACAATATCTGAGTACAGACATAAGTTAAACAAGTTGCCATTACATGGCTAGCACAAACTGGGATACAGATCGAAAGAGGCGCAAGCCTCCTGCCTGGGATCCTCCTAACTACTCCTGGTCGTCGTCAGCAACCTGCACGTAGTAGTAGGCACCTCCGGTGTAGTAGCGGTCGTCAGCGGTGGCATCTGGCTCCTGGACTCCGCCATCTGGTTGCAACAACTAGAAAGAAGAAAGAAGGGGGGAAAAGGGGGAGCAAAGCAACCGTGAGTACTCATCCAAAGTACTCACAAGCAAGGATCTACACTACATATGCAACATTATCAAGGGAGGCTGTATATGTGGACTGGGCTGTAGAAATGCTAGAAAAGAGAGAAGGCCTAGTCCTATCGAGGACTAGCATCCTCTGGAAACCACCATCTTGCAGCAAACAGGAGGGGGTAGAGTAGCATAAAGTAACGTAGTAGTAGTGTTATCAACCTCGGCCAGAGATCCTTTCTCGACTCCCTGCGAGAAAGAAATCCCAGAGCCATACTATCCAGTTATCATCACAATCCATTACTCATCTCAATCCATTTCTCATCTCAATCCATTTCTCATCATGAGTATCCAGTTCTAGTTGTATTGATCGGGATACAACTCCGAGTGTCCGTTACCGTAGGACAGGCTATCGATAGATGTTTTCTTCCCTGCAGGGGTGCACCAACTTACCCACCACGCTCGATTAACTCCGGCCGGACACACTTTCCTGGGTCATGCCCGTCCTCGGCCAAACAATACGCCGAAACCCGACCTAGGCTTAATAGAGAGGTCAGCACGTCGGACTAAACCTATGCCCCCCAGGGGTCATGGGCCATCTCCCCGGAAACTCCTGCACGTTGCGTACGCGGCCGGTGAGTAGACCTAGCCTCCCTTATACAAGTGAAGGCGTAACCAGTCCAACCCGGCGCGCCCCGCTCAGTCGCTGACGTCTATTAAGCTTCGGCTGATGCATACGACGTAGAACGCCCATACTATGCCCATGTGATGGTTAGTGCTATCAGGCCAGAGGCCCCTCGGATCAAATATCCAAATCGTAGTGGATTGGGAATGCGCGGTAACAAGCAGAGACTCACGAAAGATGTGACCCCGTTGTCCCGTCTCGAGGACTTGCGGCAAGGGCTAAGAATGCCCGGCCACGCCTCGTAATTATCTCACGGGCACCTTCCAGGTCAACCCGACTCCTCATCACTCGCAATTATGCTCGCGCGGGCACCCCTTGGGGTCGACCCGTCTTTAGTAACATGGTTCAGTGTAAAGTCATAGTAACCATAGTAACTGTGTGTCTAAACATCAAGGGGAAAACCCGAGTAATCACCCCCGGTGAATTCCACTCAATGTAATCATCAAGGTGAACGTAAGAGGAATCACCCCCGAGGTTCACACTTGAGGGGTTGCACGACAGAGTCATATCAGAAGTGGTTAAGGTGGAATCACCCTCGATGACCACGACCGAATAGCTACACTACAGGGTTAACATCAGAAGTGATGTAGAGGTTTCACCCTCGGCACTCGATAGTAACCCAGCAGTGTCGAGCAACTAAGGGGAAAGTGATGTGCGGTGCTGGGGCCTGGTCTTCAATCCCATTGATCGGGTGTTCAATGATGAAGCAGGGGCAACAAGGACAAGGTGGGGGTCACTGATGGATCACTAACCAACCTATACTAAGCAGTTTAGGATAAGCAGGTAAGGTACAATAACAGATACAGAAGCAGGCTATGCATCAGAATAAGAGCATACAATAACAGTAGCAAAATCTAATGCAAGCATGAGAGAAAGGAATGGGCGATAGCGGGATGATCAAAGGGGGGGGCTTGCCTGGTTGTTCAGACGAGAAGGAGGGGTCGTCGGTGACGTAGTCAATCACAGGGGCATCAGCATCATCAAGGGGTCTACCGAAGAGAAGAGGGGGGAGAAACAGTAAATACATAGCAAGCAAGTGCATAACAAGACAACAGGCAGAGCTAGACGTATTGTAACGCGGTGCTACACGATACCGGTGAAGGGGGAAGTCCACCGGGAATGTTTTCCCGGTTCCGGACCTATGTCAGACAGATGACCGGAGGGGGAAAGTTCCATGTTCAGATAGTTAGAGTCCTCTGACAGGTAAACGGACCGTGTGTTCGGATTCATCTCGTCGTTCTGAGCAACTTTCATGTATAAAACTTTTTCATCCGAGTTACGGATTATTATCTATGATTTTCTAAAGTTTTAAACAATATTTTAAAATTCTGGATTTATTATTAATTCGAAAATAAACTGCAATTTGCCATGGGTACACGGAGTGTACCCACATGGGGTTATGATAGGTGGGGCCGGTCAAAGTCAACAAGTCAAAGTTGAATGGGTCAAAAAGTGAACAGTGCATGTGGGTCCACATGTCATATGCTATACCTATAAACAAATAAATAAAACAAACCTAATTAATGGGGGACCAAACGTCATCTGTTACCAGACTAATTTAGCACCACCTAGCTCTAATCAACAAGGGTCGGCCTGGTTGCACGGCCAGCCTCACGGGTGTGCACACAAACGCACACATAGCACATAACCAAGCTTGGATGGTGTAAGACAATAAGTTTTGGGGGAACCAGCACAACCCTCTAGGGGTGGCTTATCTCATTATATATAATGGATGTGTTACAATACGTACAATATACGTACATAAGTACAGAAGCTATACATAGTCTAACACCCTCCCTCAATCTTAGCCACTTTCTAAAGAACTGAGAAGGGTAAGATTGCGCCTACAAGCCTCAAACTGTGGCAGAGGTAAAGGCTTAGTGAAGATGTCTACAAGTTGATCCTTAGATGAGATAAACTTGATCTGGAGTTGCTTCTGTGATACACGTTCCCATACAAAGTGATAGTCAACTTCAATGTGTTTCGTTCGGGCATGAAATACTGGATTTGCAAAAAGGTATGTAGCACCGATGTTATCACACCAAAGAATAGGAGGCTGTGGTTGAGACAAACCCAACTCCTGAAGCAAAGACTGCACCCAAATAATCTCTGCAGTAGCATTAGCCACAGCCTTGTACTCAGCTTCAGTACTACTACGTGACACAGTAGCCTGTTTCCGAGCACTCCAGGCGATCAAATTAGGGCCAAAGAATACTGCATAACCCCCCGTGGATTGCCTGTCATCTGGGCTACCAGCCCAATCTGCATCAGAGAAGGCCGAAAGGACCCGAGAGGAAGTCGGCCGAATATGCATACCAAATGTCAGGGTGAACTGAACATAACGAAGAATGCGTTTAACAGCAGCCCAATGAGTATCTCTGGGAGCCTGAAGATACTGACAAACCCTGTTAACAGCATAAGAGATATCTGGTCTCGTGATCGTCAAGTACTGAAGTCCACCAACAATGCTCCTGTACTCTGTGGCATCCGCAGGAGACAAAAGCTCACCATCAACAGCTGTTATCTTGTCGGTAGACAACATGGGTGTGGTGGTCGGTTTGCACTTCAGCATGCCCGCTCTTTGTAACAACTCCAAGGAGTACTTCTTCTGCGTAAGGACAAGACCAGTAGCACGAGAAGTGACCTCAACTCCAAGAAAGTAGTGAAGCTTCCCAAGATCTTTGACCGCAAAATCAGCACCAAGAGAGCAGACAAGAGCATCAGCAGCATACTGAGAAGAGCTGACAAGGATAATATCATCGACATATACCAAAAGATACATAGTGACTTCTGGCTTCTGTAGAAGAAATAATGAAGTGTCAGCAGTGGACGGCACAAACCCATGAGCACGAAGGGCAGAGGCAAGGCGGGCATGCCAGGCACGAGGAGCTTGCTTCAAACCATATAGTGCTTTGGAGAGACGACAGATATAGTCAGGACGATCAGGATCAGAGAAACCAGGCGGCTGTTTCATATAAACCTCTTCCTCCAAAAATCCATGTAGAAAAGCATTCTACACATCAAGTTGACGAAGTGACCAACCACGAGAAACAGCAATGGAGAGAAGAAGCCGAATAGTGGTAGGCTTGACGACAGGACTGAAGGTGTCCTCATAGTCAAGACCATGGCGCTGCCGAAAACCGCGAGCAACAAGTCGCGCTTTGTAACGCTCAATAGATCCATCCGAATGCTTCTTCACTTTGAATACCCATTTTGAGTCAATAACATTTACCCGTGGTGGTGGAGGAACGAGAGTCCATGTTTTGTTACGAAGGAGAGCATGAAACTCCTGCTCCATAGCCTCTCGCCAATGTGGAATGCGCAGGGCAGCCTGATATGAGCGAGGCTCAGAAGATGGATCCGCAACAGCAGCAGCCAAACATGCAGCCAACCAAGCAACCGTACCATCCTTACGTTCCTTAGGTTTGAAAATGCCACTGCGACTGCGTGTATGTGGTCGGGACACAGGAACCACCGTGGTCGACGGAGCAGCCTGCAACGGGCTGGAGGACGGCGACGTTGACGAGTCAGCCGGTGACGAGGAGCCAGACACAGTAGCCTCGGGCTCGGTCGGCGAAGAAGGCCGGCCCACCGGCGAAACCGGCAGAGCAGACGAAGCAGCTGGCGACACCGGCGTCACAGACCGGGCCGATGGCGAGCCCGGCATAGTGGGCCGTGGCGCGGCCGGTGTCGCGGGCCGATCCGCAGATGAAGGCGACGTGAGGACGGCGTCGCGGACCCGAGATGCAGGCGAAGATGGCGTGACGGGCCGAGCCGCGGGCGAAGACGGCGTGACAGGCCGAGCCGCTGAAGACTCGGCGGCCGCTGGCGAAGAGGGCCGAGCCGCTGGAGACTCGGCGGTCACTGGCGTAGCGGACCGAGCAGTGGAGATGCTCGGCGCGACGGGCTCTTCGGGTGACCATGCATGGGCACGCGAATCGATGCCATGCAACATAGGGCGATCGACGTGCCCATCAGAAGGCGGCGATGATGATGGTGAATCCTCCAACAGCTCCAAACGAGCCCCACGTCCGGTTCCTGCACCATGGTTAGGTAATAGCAAAGGAGAGTATGCAACATCATCAAATTGGTCAGAAGCAACAGAGGATGAATGCAGAGATGGTGGTTCGACAGTGGACACAGGAAGTTTGGCAAAGGGAAAAACATGCTCATCAAACACGACGTCCCGAGATATATAGACACGATTAGTGGGAACATGAAGACATTTGTAACCTTTATGAAGAGAGCTATAGCCAAGAAAAACACACTTCTTAGAACGAAACTCAAGCTTGCGCTTATTATATGGACGAAGATGCGGCCAGCAAGCACACCCAAATACCTTGAAAAAGGTATAATCAGGTTGTTCATTAAGGAGAACCTCAATGGGAGTCTTCATGTTTAAAACACGAGTGGGAGTACGGTTGATGAGAAAGCATGCAGTGGTGAAAGCATCACTCCAAAACCGAAACGGAACAGATGCATGGGCCAAAAGAGTAAGACCAGCTTCAACAATATGACGATGCTTACGTTCGACTGAACCATTCTGCTGATGTGTATGTGGACATGCTAAACGATGAGCTATCCCAAGCGACTGAAAGAAGGAGTTGAGGTTGCGATACTCGCCCCCCCCCCCCAGTCCGACTGGACATGAACAATTTTGTGCTTGAGAAGACGTTCAACATGTTTTTGAAACTGAATAAAAATATCAAACACATCAGATTTGCGTTTAATAAGGTAAAGCCAGGTAAAGCGACTATAAGCATCAACGAAACTGATATAGTAATTATGACCACTGACAGAAGTCCGAGCAGGACCCCATACATCTAAAAACACAAGTTCTAAAGGATGTTTCACCTCACGACTGGACTCCGAAAAAGGAAGTTGATGACTCTTCCCCTGCTGACAAGCATCACACACTGCTACATCTTTATTACTAGACAAACTAGGAAGCTCATGACGACGCAAAATATGACGGACAATAGGTGTGGCCGGGTGACCAAGACGAGCATGCCACTGTGACGGAGAGACCCGAACTCCACTGAAAACACGGGCGACGCCAGGATGCTCCAGACGGTAGAGGCCCTGGCACAACCGCCCACTAAGAAGAATGTCCCTCGTGCCCCGATCCTTAATAAAAAGATCAAAAGGGTGAAATTCACAAAGCACATTATTATCACGTGTGAGTTTAGGAACTGAAAGAAGATTACGGGTCACAGATGGAACTCGAAGAACATTGCGAAGCTGAAGACTCCTATTGGCATGTCTAGTGAGAAGAGATGCTTGACCAATATGAGAGATGTGCATACCTGCTCCATTGGCGGTGTGGATCTTGTGAGAGCCATGATAGGGTTCACGAGTGTGAAGCTTCCCCATCTCGCTGGTCAGATGCTCTGTCACCCCAGAGTCCATGTACCAGTGTGGATCGATGGAGTAGGACTGAGTGTGTCCCTGTTGCTTCTGCGGCGCGGGACGATCAGCCATGGCGACCTGACGGGCATTGTTGCGTGTATCTTTGCCGTCATTGCCAAGACCAAGGAAGCTTCGCTGGAAGCGCTTATGACACTTGGAGGCCCAGTGCCCATCGCGGCCACAAAGCTGGCACACACGTGGACCGCCAGCCCCCGGTAAGGTCGCAGTAGGTGGGGGGGCCGAGGCGGGCGATGGTGTCAGCCCCAAGGGAGACCGGGGTGATGAAGAAGAGCGGCCACCCTTGGTGGCGGCGTTGGCCAAGAGGGAGCCAGAGCCCCTGGAGCGGCGTGTCGCGACCCGTTGCTCAGTGAGAAGGAGTCGAGAGAAAACCTCGTGTGCCAGCATGGGTGTCGAGTTGCCCCGCTCGTTGATGATCTCGACTAAGGCGTCATACTCCTCATCAAGACCATTGACAATAAACGAGTTGAACTCGGAGTCGGTGAGGGGCTGTCCAATGGAGGCCAATGTGTCGGCGAGGCCCTTGACCTTGTTGTAGAACTCAGTGGCAGTGGAGTCAAGCTTCTGACACTCTCCAAGCTGACGACGGAGTGCAGAGACACGAGCCTGGGACTGCGCTGCAAAGGTTCGCTCAAGGATGGTCCAGGCCTCATGAGACATCTTCGCGAAGACAACAAGTCCGGCAACTGCCGGCCAGAGCGACCCCTGGATGGAGGAGAGGTTTGCCTGGTCCAGCCCCGTCCAGACGCGGTGGGCCGGATTGTAGACCGGACCGTGCACGCTGTCTACCAGTGCGGGTGGGCAGGGAAGCGATCCGTCGACGTAGCCTAGCAGGTAGTGACTCCCCAAGAGCGGGAGAACCTGCGCACGCCAGAAGATGTAGTTGTCGGCGGAGAGCTTGATGGTGATGAGATGACCGAAGTGAAACGGCGGCGGCGAAGACGATCCCATCGAGGGGGCTGCCTGGGGTGCAAACACCATGGAGGCAGCCGGAGGCACCGAAGCCGATGCGGGAGGAGGCGGGACCGCAGCTAGGGCGGACGCCACAAAGCTCACGGTCGGGTCGGACGCTGCAAGGCCCGCGGCCGGGGCGGACGCCGCCAACCCCGCCAGCGGGGCGGTGTGATCCGCTTGCGGCAGGAGCGGCGGGACGACGCCCGCGGAGTCCGCAGCAGACGGCGGCGCCGCGGTGTGGACCACGAGGTCGCGCCCAAGCGAGGGCGCCGGCGGCGTGGAGTAGACGGAGCCGATGCTCCTGGTCCCGATCGGAGCCGAAACGGCGACGGCATCGAGCGGGAGGTTGAGCAGAGCCGCAAGAGAGGCCGGGAGGAACCCCGCAGCAGTGGAACCGGTGGTGGCGGCGCTCGACATGGCGGCGGTGAAGGCGGCGGTGGCTGCGGCGGTGGTGCGGGTATTAGGGTTTGGAAGCGGAAGCGATCGTAACCTAGCGTGATACCATGTAAGACAATAAGTTTTGGGGGAACCAGCACAACCCTCTAGGGGTGGCTTATCTCATTATATATAATGGATGTGTTACAATACATACAATATACGTACATAAGTACAGAAGCTATACATAGTCTAACAGATGGGGCAAGCTCTCTGGTAGTCTCGTGGGTTTCTTCACGGTTCAGTTTCGTCAGTTGTTTCTTCAGCAAACAACCTTGCAGCTACGAGCCAGAGCGACCAGCAAACAGCAGCGGTAGCAGTTAAGGAAACAGCAGCGACGGCAGTAGCTATGCAGCGGCAGTAGTAGCAAGAAACAGCAGTAGCAAGAAGGCAACAACATGGCTCGGCAGCAGCAGTAGAAGTTAGTAGCGGAGCAGCAGCTAAGCAACAAGCAGCAGGACGAGCAGCGGCAGTGCATCAGCAACCGCAAAGCAGCAGCCGAGCAAACGCACGCGCATCACGGCGCCAACATGGCCGAGCTCGGGGACAGCCACGCCAGGCAGCGGCGGGCGCGGACGGCGTCAGGCACAGCAGGGCGCGCGCGGATGGGGATGGGACGGCTCCGGCCAGGGCGGGCGACGACCGGCGAGCGGGCGGCGCAGGCGCGGCCGGTGAACAGGGGGCCAACATGGCGTGCGGCAACGGTTGCCGCGGCGACGGCAGAAGGTAGCAGCAAGTGGGGGCGCGGCGTCTAGCGGCGAAATACGGCCTAAATCAGAGGAAGAATCAAAGGGGATCGAAGGGAATCGGACGAGGTGGCCTCGCCGGGCCCTGTAGTTGTGCAAAGGCGAGCTCGGGGGAGGCTCGGTGGAGCGAATCGACAGCAGCGATGGCTGTGGCGGGGAAGACGGCTCGATCCCAAAGTTTGATGGTGCCCCGACTCGAACTGGTGGTTGTAGTCGAAGTAGACGAGCCCGACGCGTCTCCTGGCTAGGTTTCAGCCCGCGGGAAGCTCGGTGGCCACGACAACGATGGGGCGGGGGCGACTGCGTCTTCGGGTGCGGACGAACTCGAGGGGGAGAGAAACGAGCGAGGGGAACGTGCGTGCTAGGGTTACAGGGGAAGAGTGAGGGGGCACAGGGCCTTGCTCTTATCTCCTCCGTGGCGCAGCAGTGCGCGGAGGCGAGCTCCCAGCGGCCATGGCGCCTCGGCCTCCTCCTGTTGCGGGAGGAGGTCGAAAGGCTGACCAAATTGGGCCAGGCCATACTGTATGCACTAGAGCCCCACATGCATAGTGGTTTAGGTCTTTCATCTTTCCATTTTTATTTTTATTTTGTTTCAGATTCTGCTCTGTTTTGCATTTTTAATAAATAGCAATTGTATTTTGTTTAACTGAAACTTCACACCTTAATACCATGCGATGCTATGAGCTAGCACAACAAGTTCTATCTTATTTTGAAAAGTGCAAATATTTACTTAAATTGAAAAGGATCAATTAAAATATGTTGGTCCAATTTTAAACAGGTTAAGGGGTACTTTAGTAATTCCAATAATATTGGTTTATTTAGCACAATTAGTTAGTGAATTTTTGCAAACTAGCAAACATTTTTGTTTTACCGGTTGAAGAATTAATAGTTTGACTTTAATTTAAATTGAATTTGAATTCAGTTTGGTTCAAAGTGAGATTAGAATCTTAACAGCGATGACATGGCACCATTAGGGTGTGTGGTTACTGTAGCTTAATTATCGGGGTGTTACAATATTCCATTCCTACCATATGAATCTTGATCTCTAGCCTTCCCTAAGTTGCTTTCCACTCAAATCTTCTTTCCACCAAATCCAAATCCTGTGAGAGAGGGAGTTGAGTGTTGGGGAGACTATCATTTGAAGCACGAGATCAACGCACCATTTGTTACTTCTTGGAGAGTGGTGTCTCCTAGAATGGCTAGGTGTCACTTGGGAGCCTCCGACAAGATTGTGGAGTTGAACCAAGGAGTTTGTAAGGGCAAGGAGATCGCCTACTTCGTGAAGATCTACCGCTAGTGAGGCAAGTCCTTCGTGGGCGACGGCCATGGTGGGACAGACAAGGTTGCTTCTTCGTGGACCCTTCTTGGGTGGAGCCCTCCGTGGACTCACGCAGCCGTTACCCTTCGTGGGTTGAAGTCTCCATCAACATGGATGTACGATAGCACCACCTATCGGAACCACGACAAAAACATCCGTGTCTCCAATTGCGTTTGAATCCTCCAAACCCTTCCCCTTTACATTCTTGCAAGTTGCATGCTTTACTTTCCGCTACCCATATACTCTTTGCATGCTTGCTTGAATTGTGTGAAGATTGCTTGACTTGTGCTAGATAGTTAAAATCTGCCAAAGACTAAATTGGGAAAAGGTTAAATTTTTAATTGGTCAAGTAGTATAATCACCCCCCCTCTAGACATACTTCAAGATCCTACAAGTGCTATCAGAGCTTTGGTCTCCATTTGCTTTGATTTCCATAGCTTTTGGTGGTCATAGCCTTGGTTTCACAACCTAGGAGAGTATGGCGTCTAGCGAGGGAAATTATCACTATAAAGGTCCTTAATTTGATGGTACTAATTTTGCTAGTTGGAAGCATAAGATGAAAATGCATATTCTCGGACATAACCCTGCCATTTGGGCCATTGTGTGTATTGGCTTGCAAGGTGAATTCTTTGATGGGAGAGAACCGAATCGTGAAGCTAGTGCGGATGAGTTGAAGATGCTGCAATACAACGCTCAAGCTTGTGATATCCTCTTAAACGGATTGTGCCCCGAAGAATTCAACAAAATCAGCCGTCTTGAGAATGCAAAGGAAATTTTGGATACTTTGATTGATATGCATGAAGGTACCGACTCCGTCAAGGAATCCAAATTGGATGTGCTCCAAAGTCAACTTGACAAGTTCAAAATGAAGGATGGTGAAGGTGTCGCTGAAATGTACTCTAGGCTTGCTCTTATCACAAATGAGATTGCGGGCTTAGGAAGTGAAGAGATGACCGACAGATTCATCATCAAGAAGATCCTAAGAGCATTGGATGGAAAATATGATACCGTGTGCACATTGATCCAAATGATGCCACATTACAAGAATCTCAAGCCAACGGAAGACATTGGAAGAATTGTTGCTCATGAGATGTCACTCAAGGATAAGGAGGAACTTCACAACAAGTCAAGTGGTGCTTACAAAGCCTCATGTGAAGCCCCCACATCATCAAGTGAGAAACAAACCTTCAATGAAGAATTGAGCTTAATGGTGAAGAACTTCAACAAATTCTACAAGAGCAGAAGCAAAGAGAGAAGCTCTAAGTCAAGGTCCTACAATGACAAAAGATCTTCCAGTCGAGAGCGCAATTGCTACAATTGTGGGAGACCCGGACACTATTCCAATGAGTGTACGACACCCTACAAAAGAAGAGAAGATTCTCCCAAGAGAAGAAGTAGAAGAGAAGAATCACTGCCAAGACAGAGGAGGAGTAGAGATGATCGTTATGAATGAAGAACATCCCGGAGAAGCAAGGATTCGGAAAGGAAGGACAAGTCATCAAGGAGCTACACAAAACGAAGACATCAAGCTCATGTTGGTGAATGGGTACCCGGTTCCGACTCTGAACATCACTCTGAGAGAAGTTATCACTCCGACTCCGAACATACTCAAGATGAAGGTGTTGCCGGTCTAGCACTTGTGTCAACCAACTCCTACGACATATTTGATTCACCAAATGAAGAACTTGGAAGATGCTTCATGGCTAAAGGCCCTAAGGTAACACACCCCAAGTATGTTGATTTCAATAGTGATGAAGATGACTTGTTAGGTGATGATGATTTACTTGTTGACAACTCTAGTGATGAATACTATGATTAAACATCAATTAATCATGTTAATCAAGATAAAACGAATGACAATGATAAGGAGAAGATTGAGCTTCTAACTAAAGAACTAAACACTCATAAGTTAGCTCAAGAAACTATCTTAGAAGATCATCGAGAACTTTTAAGGGCTCATGAGAAGTTACACTTTGAAAAGCTCAACCTTGAGCAAGAGCATGAGTTCTTAAAGGTAATCAATGATGATCTCCGTAAAAAAAGTTCTTCTTACATTGCCAAGCGTTTACTCTTATCTACTTACATGCCTCAAGTCAAGTCCATTAACAAAAACAAGATAGATTCTTCCTCTAGTAGTAACAATCATCATGTTAAATCAAATATTGTTGCTTCTAGTAGTTCTCTTGATTCCACTAATGATTCTCTTAGCCAAGTTACACTTGAGCAAGAAAATAGCTTATTGAAGGGAATTATAGAGAAAGGTGTTTACAAGAGCCTTGCCGGAAGTAAGCAATTTGAGGAAATTGTACGCAAGCAAGGAAGGCACCGGAAGAACCAAGTTGTTGGTTTTGAACGAAAGTTCAATGCCAACGGAGTTGAGTGGGAAGAAGATCAATATCCCAAGACGAAGTTTGTTCCTCAAAAAGAGAAGTATGATCCTACTTCATTCAAAGGGACACAAGCTCAAGATGATCTTCCACCACAAGACCACAAGCAGAAAGGCAAAGGACAAGCTTCAAGAGGAGATTGATGCATTTGAAGAAGCTCCTAAGGCCTTGGTCGAGTGGGTTCCCAAGACTACGTCAAGTTCTACTTCATCAAGTATGACTACAACTCCAAAGATTCCCATCAAGATGATGTGGATCCCAAAGAATAAGAACTAGAGAGTTCTTGAGGGTGACTCCGCCAACATTCTTCACTCATATCATTATGGCAAGGACAAGTGCAATCAACTTCCACATCTTGCACTAGTTCAAGGAGTCACAAACCCTCTTGTTGGTAAGACAAGGGACAAGGTAACCTAATGCTTTCATGGACATCATCTTGTGTGTGCATCACTCTATGTCTATGGATATCCTTGTTTGTTCCTTGTGGGACTAACCCGTGTAGGTATTGAAAGTGCAACTCACTCCAAAGGATTGCCCCAAATGATCTTCATCAACATTGAGCATCCACATCTTCAACACCTACATGAAGTCATCATCGACAAAACCCAAGGTTAGTTCATCCCTCTAAGGAGGGATCTCACATCTAGGGGGAGCTTAACTCTAAGAATTGAGTCAAAGCAACTCTAATGGTGTGAACACATCAATGCATTATGTAAAAGTGGAAACCCCACTTGAGCTTAAACGATGAGTATGATCTATGATCAAATGTTCTCATTTGACTCCTAAGTCAATATTCTCATATATAGATGACCCAGTCATCGCCAATTATTTGATAGAAGCTATAATTGGTTGTGCATGCTTTGCCACATATTTCATTTGCCATTTTATTGTGTGAGCATGTTGGTTCCATATTTAACTCATTCGAGGACATCCACTTGTTGCTTTGATTGTTTGGTTTCTTTTTGTTTTTGCCAAGTGGATGGACAAGAATGCCTAAGAACCTTCTCTAGCTATCTATGCTTTTCTTGTCTCAAACTCTATTCATGCTACATCACAAAATTTGATCAAGTCATATTCAAACCATTCTGTGTGAGGAGCACATGGAGTCCCTGATGCGTCATGGACTTAAACTTCCAAAACTTCTTTGTGCGTTTCGGTCTGACCGATTCTTCCATTTCGGTCATACCGAGATCACTAAGTCGATCTAGGTTTTCAATCTCGGTGCAACCGATTTGAACTTTTCGGTCTCACCGAGTTGCTATAACTGTCAACAGTTATGCATCTCGGTACCACTGAGTTGTTCCACTCGGTCACACCGACAGGGTCGGGCTATATATACTCACGGGCAAAATTTGGAAAACTTTCTCCAAACCCCTTCGCCCGCGCATAGCTCGCTCTGCCTCCAAGGTCTCCGGATCATCGACTTCGTCGCCAGCCGCCTCCTGTCGCTGGTCTCCACTGCCGTCAACGGAATTCAACCCCGTCGTTGCCACTGTAGCGAGTTCATCGCCAAACTAGGGTATGGACTCGATCACAGTGCTATCCCCGTCCAATTCCTAGCACATTGTGTTCATTATGATTCTTGCCATGATTGAAACGACTCTATCCACTCAAAACAATCCTTAGAATAGATGATATTTGCAAATTTAGGGTTAGGTTTCCACCGAAACCATCTCGGACCCACCGAGTTGTAGAACTCGGTTCCACCGATTCGGCTAAGGCCATTGCACAAGTGATTCTCGGTCTGACTGAGAATTGCAAATCGGTGTGACTGAGTTCAGGACTTTGTGAAACCCTAGCAGTCTCGGTGCCACCGAACTGTGACTCAGTCTGGCCGAGTTCACTAGTTTAGGTTCCAAAAGCTGCTTCGGTATCACCGAGTTTACAAATCGATTGATCTGAAATGCTTTCTTTGGAAAACTAAAACTAAGTTTTTGAATCATTCTTTTGCAAAAACCTCTGTATTTTGTGGTGCTCATCCATTCTATCTCATCTATAATTATTCACAGGGTCAGCAGTCAGTGTTTGCAGTATGTCAAACCAAAGTGATAGCCAGAACAAGTCAGAAGAGCAGATTCACATGAGTGAGGGCACTAGTCCCTCTAGTAGCTCAGATGATGGCAGCAGGAGCACCCCAAGCAACTTGCCCAAAGCTGCCACCAGGGCCAGAAAGAAGAAGACCTCAGAATCTGAGGATGAAGACTATGTGGCAACTGAGGATGAGGCCACTTCTAAGAAGAAAGTGCTCAGAAAGGAGTATGGCACAGCTACAACAACTAAGCCTGGCATGAAGATCAAAGTGCCTGCCAAGAGGACTCCCATGTCTAAAGCCAGAGCCTCTACTCATGTGCCAGAGACATATGATCCCAAAGAGGCTGCTGCAGAAGGGAAGAAGAGGAAGGAAAGGGTCAAGAAGACCATGGCCAGAGTTGTTGGACAACCTTCCATGATGGAAGAGGAGGAAGAAGAAGAGGTTGTTGCACCAGCACCCAAGGCTCAAAAGCTGATGGTAATGCAATAAGGTCAGGGGCTGCATCATCAAAGCCTAAAGAAGCACCCAAAGCTGCCTCCAAGCCAAAGACTGCACCTAATAGGAATACTAGGAGCACACCAGCTGCTGAGAAGAAGAAGGCCCCAGTGCCTGAAGTTGCTGCTGAAGAAGAAGTTGTAGGACAAGTTCTGAGGAAGCTGAAATCTAAAATTCCAGACCACAATGATGCTCATTCAGTGGCTGAGAACATGAAGCTAAGGAAGGATGCAGGGCTTAGACAATGGAGATTGTCTGATCCATATGAAATCAGGAGAAGGACTGCTGTTGATTACAGGTTCCACACTAAGGAACAACAGGATTTCTATGAGACTGTGCTGTTGGACAAAAAGCCAATTGTTTGTGACATGAGGTGGGTGGACTGGAAATTCATCAAGGAGAATGAGGAACACTATCCTAGAGTGTATAACAGCTTCAGTGCTTGTGGAGTTGCAGACTTTGTGGGACAGAAGTTCACAAAGTGGAATGACGAGCTCATAATGAAATTCTACTCCACAGCACATTTCTATCCAGATGGTAGGATAGTTTGGATGTCTGAAGGTACAAGGTACCAATCAACTATTGAGGAATGGGAAAATATGATCAATGCCCCTAAGGAGAATGAAGATGACTTGGATGTTTATGCCAAGAAGAAGAAGGATCACAATTCCATGGCACACATGTACAAGGAGATCCCAGATAAAGCTCTTGAGACTCATCAGTTTGGATCTGTACATTATCTTCTGTCAGGACTGCCAACCATCAACTAGATCCTCAGGCACACTCTTTTGCCCAAGTTAGGTGACCACAACATGATCAGAGATCATGCAATAAACTTGCTTCACATATTTGATGTGCCTCGGAAGTTCAAGGTCATGAGCCTCATAGTTGAGACTATCAAGAGGACAGCAACAGACCAGAAGAGAAGTTGTGGATATGCCCCACAAATCCAAGAGCTGATCAACTTGAAGATGGGCACAGGCACATACTAGTTGGGTAAGGAACACTTTCCTATCTATCCAGACTTTGAGGACAATGAAGTAGTGATGAATGAGGATGAACCATCTTCGGTGCAAGCACAGGAGAAGAAGGAGAAGGCCAGGATAGAGAAGGCTACCAAGATGCCAACCATGGAAGAGGCATCTCAGTACTTTTTGAAGAACAAACAAGATCAACTAGGCTACTTGATTGCATCCACTCTAAGGATTGAGAAAGGACTAGCCACCTTGACTCAAAACCAGGAGAGCTTGGAGAGTGTAACGCCCCGGATCTGATGCGCCAGGTGTCCGCCAGTTATTCGCTGCCATTGCCATGTCATTTGCTTGCGTGTTGCATTTTATCATGTCATCATGTGCATTGCATTGCATACGTGTTCGTCTCATGCATCCGAGCATTTTTCCCGTTGTCCTTTTCGCAATCCGGCGCTCCTATGCCCTCCGGCGTTCCCCTTTTGTCTCCTGTTGTGTGTGCGTGTTAAACTTTCTCAGAATGGACCGAGTCATGCCAAGGGGCCTTGGTATAGCACCGGTAGACCGCCTGTCAAGTTTCGTGCCATTTGGAGGTCGTTTGGTACTCCAACGGTTAACCGCGTAGCCCGAAACCCCCCTTTCTCTATGCAGCCCAACACCCTTCCAAACTGGCCCAAAACACATCTAACTCCCCTCCATGCTCTCGGTCGTTCAATCACGATTGTGTGGGCAAAAACCGTGTTCCATTTGGACTCTCCTAGCTCCCGCTACCTATAAATATGCCCCTCCCCCGAAATTCGCGGACGAAACCCTAGCCTAATCCTCCCCGCCGCCACCGGACATGTCAGGCCGCAACCGGACATGTCCGCACATCGCCCCGGCCAACCCCACCTCGCCACGTCGCTCCCGCGGCCGTCTCCG
>NC_041385.1:710482298-710489034 GCF_002162155.2 Triticum dicoccoides
GGGCCGGCACCGCCCGGATCCGGTGCCCCCATCCCCGGTCTCCTCCGGCCGCCGCGCCGTCCTTCCCCGGCGGCCGCGCGCCGCCGTCGCGCGGGATCGGGAGGAGCCCGATCCGCTCCTCCCGCCCGGGCCCAGATCCAGGCCCAGCTGGCCCATCTCCCTCGGCCTGCCAGGCCTCTCCCTTCACTCTGGGCCAAAGCCCACGTGGTGAGATGCCCTATTCCCCGCCCAAGCGTCTTTTAGCTATTCTACGCTCAGTTTTCAGATCTGGAATTTTGGCTAAGTCCTGTAATATTTTTGCATAATCATGCCATGTTCATCGCATTGTATATCTGCATCTGTAGCTCCGTTTCGTGCGTGTAATATGTCAAATTGTTCATCTCGACGAGTAAATCACTTCATTCCGTTGCATCATATTCATTTGAGCTCATCTTGATGCCTGAATCATCGTTGCAAGAGTGCTTCATAATGTTTTCTGCTGTCTGTTAACAGAACGAGCTCTTTTGTCATTTTTGCCATGATTGATGTGTGCATCCTATGAGGTTGATGTCTACATGTGTTTTGAACTATGCCATGTCTTATTTACAGAGGTGCTTACCATGTATTTTTGTGATCAATGTGGTGACTAGAACAAGCATGCAAACTAGGCATCGTGATGTTGCTGATTTTAGTCCCTGTTCTGCTGTTATTTTGATGCCATGTAAACATGATGCTACAGAGAGATCCATGCATATTTTGAGATACTTCAGTAAGGATGTTTTGAACATATGGTTATTGTCTATCCATTAATGCCCTTGGTTCCAATTATGGAGTAGTCTACCATGTCATTTTCGTGCTCTACTTTTGCTTCAAAATGTTTCCTGGCAGATTGTTTACATGTTATTCTATTTTGCCAAGGTTGTTGTAGTTGATCCTTACATCCTATGGACTTGCTCTTGCCATGCTTAGCTTCACAAATATGTCTTCTTACTGTTGGTTGCCTTGCCATGCCATGTATTGCTCTGTGGTGAGTGGTACAAGCTCATCTACATGCCTTCATAATTCTGTTCCTACCACGTTTGAATCTGTATTATAACTTGCTATGTTTACATGGGTGCCATCATATTTTCTGATCCTTTTTGGCTCATGGTTAGTAAGGGACTTTTGATCTATGCATTTAGTAGGTTTATGACATGCCTTTGTTTGCCATTATAAGTTCCTATAACATGTTGTTTGATAGCTCTAAACATTGCAACCTGATGTTATTTTCCGCAAAGTCTGAATTGTTATTACTTGCAATCTTACCATGTGTGTTTGAGCATGTTCTAGTGATTTCTGGAGTTAGCTCAGTGTTCATGTTTTGTAATGCTTTACCTGTACATAATGTCCATGCCTTTTGTTCTCATGTTGGGGTGCTGTAGTATATTGTTTTGATGCTTGCAATATGCTTAGTTGCTGTTTTGGGCAGATTGTTGTTATGACTTGTATAGTGTGAGTGTGTTGCACCGTTGCTCCGTTTTGAGTGTGCTCTATATGAAACTTGCTTAGAATTGCATGTAGCTTCATATTATCATGTTGCATCCTTGTTTTGAGGTGTTTGCTTGATGTTTGGGTGCATTTCGCATCAATGACATGTTTAACTTGTTTTGCTCATATCTTCTAGGCCGTAGCTCCGAACTAAATGAACTTTATATGTAACTTGACTAGAATCTCGTGTAGATTATCTTTGTGCATCTTAACTTGCTGTTTAACAACTTGAAGGTTTATTCAGATCTGGACTAACTTCGAAATATGCATATGAGGACTTACCGGAATTGTTATATGTTGTTCCCGACCTCATTTAAACTTGCCTTGATGTGTTGCTCTTGTTTGCATCATCTCTTGCCATGAGTAGCTTCATGTAGTCTTGTCTTGCATCATGCTTGTTCGTGCATCATGCCTTGTTCATGTGTGGTGTGTTTACTATGTTGTGTGCTTCTTCTCGATAGTTCCCGTTTCGTTGCGATCGTGAGGATTCGTTCGTCTACGCTTGGTTCGGCTTCATCCGTTCGTCTTCTTCATGGACTCGTTCTTCTTCCTTGCGAGATTTCAGGCAAGATGACCGCTACCCTAGATCTCACTACTATCATTGCTATGCTAGTTGCTTCGTTCTATCGCTTTGCTGCACTACCTATCACCTGTTTATCAAGCCTCCCATATTGCCATGAACCTCTAACCTTGACACCTTTCCTATGCAAACCGTTGCTTGGCTATGTTACCGCTTTGCTCAGCCCCTCTTATAGCGTTGTTAGTTGCAGGTGAAGTTGAAGATTACTCCATGGTGGACAGGATTTTGGTTGGGATATCACAATATCTCTTATATTATTAATGCATCTATATACTTGGTAAATGGTGGAAGGCTCGGCCTTATGCCTGATGTTTTGTTCCACTCTTTCCGCCCTAGTTTCCGTCATACCGGTGTTATGTTCCCGGATTTTGCGTTCCTTACGCGGTCGGGTGATTTATGGGACCCCCTTGACAGTTCGCTTTGAATAAAACTCCTCCAGCAAGGCCCAACATTGGTTTTACCATTTGCCTCACCACCACCTACCTTTTCCCTTGGGAGTCGCTCTCTCGAGGGTCATCTTTATTATAACCCCCAGGCCAGTGCTTGTCTAAGTGTTGGTCCAAACTAGAGCACCGTGCGGGGCCATCCCTTGGCAACTTGGGTTACGTCGGTTCCTGTACGCTTCGCTTATCCGGTGTTGCCCTGAGAACGAGATATGTGCAGCTCCTATCGGGATTGTCGGTGCATTAGGCGGTCTTGCTAGTCTTGTTTTACCATTGTCGAAATGTCTTGTAAACCGGGATTCCGAGTCTGATCGGGTTTTCCTGGGAGAAGGTATATCCTTCGTTGATCGCGAGAGCTTATCATGGGCTAAGTTGGGACACCCCTGCAGGGTATAATCTTTCGAAAGCCATGCCTGCGGTTATAGGCAGATGGGAACTTGTTAATGTCCGGTTGTAGATAACTTGACACCAGATCCGAATTAAAACACATCAACCCTGTGTGTAGCCGTGATGGTCTCTTTTCGGCGGAGTCCGGAAAGTTAACACGGTCTTTGGGTTATGTTTGACGTAAGTAGGAGTTCAGGATCACTTCTTGATCATTGCTAGCTTCACGACCGTTCCATTTGCTCTCTTCTCACTCTTATTTGCGTATATTAGCCACCATATTATGCTTAGTCGCTGATGCAGCCTCACCACTTTACCCCTTCCTTTCCCTTTAAGCTTTGCTAGTCTTGATACCCATGGTAATGGGATTGCTGAGTCCTCGTGGCTCACAGATTACTACAACAATAGTTGCAGGTACAGGTTTATGCGATGGTCATGACGCAAGAGCGATGCTTGCTTGCGTTGAGTTCTTCTTCTGCTTCTTCTTCGATCAGGGGATAGGTTCCAGGTCGGCAGCCTGGGCTAGCAGGGTGGATGTCGTTTGACTTTCTGTTTGTGTTTCATCTGTAGTCGGATGATGCTCTGATGTATTGTGATGTTGTATTCGTGTGGCATTATATGCCTCTTGTATGTATCCCCATCTATTATGTAATGTTGATGTAATGATATCCACCTTGCAAAAGTGTTTCAATATGCGGGTCTATCCTTGGTGGGACCTTCGAGTTCCTTTTGGATAGGGTCGCATATTGGGCGTGACAAGTTGGTATCAGAGCCTCGACCGACCTTAGGAGCCCCCCTTGATTGATCGTGTAGTTTGGCTGTTGTTCAGTCTAGAAGAAAACTATTTTCGGAGTCTAGTTATATCGGAGAGTAGGAATTATTTTTACTCCTCGGCCCCTTCATCGCTCCGGTAAGGAATCTTGACGTAGGTGTTTTTAACTACTTCTCTTCCCCTTCAAACTCTCTTTAGGATCACGCAGTTGGTTTTCCGGTAGTTGGTTCTCTTCTCTTTTCATCCAGTGCATTTCTCGTCAAGTCGACTCGAGCCTCTTCATCTTTGAGTTCAATCCTCAGTTGTCTTTTTCCCACCCACCCCCCCCCCCTTTTTCTTCTCGGAGCTGGAGTCCGTAATCGAGTATCCATCCTACTCGTGTGAAGCCTTTGCCTTCTTTCAACCGGTGTCTTCTTTTCAAGATATTCGTCCTTTCTCCCTTCTAGTGCCTTTGTTTTTCCCGCCATCCCACCCTCTTCTTCCCGGAGTCTGAAACTTTTTTTAGCATCAATTTCATTCATGCAGAGCCTCTTCAGTCTTCCCTCAATTATTTCAACCGGTGAATTCTCGTCTCGTTTGACATTCTTCATCTCTTTTTTCTTTTCCGGTGGATTCAATTCAAGTTTTTTCGGGTGATCATATTCTTTTCCTTCGAAGTGTTTTCCCTGCTCGTTCGCCTCTCGCCAGTTTATCCTTTCCAGAGAATTCAACACATCTCAGGAGATTTGTTTGTGTCCGAATTAATTCGAGGTTGTCACCTCATTTAAATATTTCAATTGTTCCGACGCTTCATCCATCTGTTCAACAATCTTTTTTTCAACGGTGTTCTCTCTTCAGTGGGCCCTAACCCACAGGTCTTTTCCCAGGATCTTACCTGACTCTTCTAATTATTCCGGAGCCATTCATAATTCTTTTCGGAGTCTGACGTAAGAATGAATTTCATCAGTCAGCTGACTTTTCAAGATCGACTTCAATTCTTTTCTTTGTTGGTTCAACCTTTCCTCTTTTTCATCATCCCGAAGTTCCTCAATAATTTTGGTGGTGTTTTCCCGTCGTCATTTGAAGACCGAAGAAGAGTTCCTCTTAAATCTTGTTCATTCTCTCGAAGTTTCGCGGTTCTAGCCTCATGTTATCCTCTCGAATTATTCCATTTGTTAGATATTCTTTTCATCCATCCGGAGTATGTCAAGAGTTGTTTTTCCATTTCTTTTCATCGGAGGCCATCTTTCCAGTTACCGTTCTCTATTTATCCCGGTGCTTCGTTGAAGTGTTCGTTAATCAGCTCATGATCTCTGTGTTCTTTTGTATCTAAATCCCCTCAAGTATATTTGTTCTTCTAAGTCTTCCCGGTGATTCATTCTCTTTCGTCAGTCATTTCCGACTTCTTACGGTGGTTCGTTCAAGATTCTTTTTCTTTGATTATCATTTCAATTCATTCGTTCTTTTCAATCCTACCGGTGGATGAGGAAGACTTTCTCAAGTTTGTGATATGTCACTTCTCAATCCTTTTCAAGAAGAATAAGTGGTATGCAAAATCCATTGCTTGTCATCAATTTAATTTGATGAAGGATCAGCATGCAATAAATCTTATTCTTATTTCATCCAAGTGAGTAATCCCTTCCTTCGGAGTTTGTTCTTGGTGAATAAATTCTAGTTCCAAGTGTTTTCATCTTTTCTTTTCCGGAGTTCAAATTCCCTCGGCCTTTCCGTTGGAACCTCCATCTAAATAACCACAAGCTTTAATCTTATTCTTTCATCCTTCACTCTATCTCATCATCCTTTTGTTACCGGAGTTCTTCACGGTGGTTCTTCATGTTTTAATTCATTCTTCAAGTGTTCATCAAGATTCTTGTCGGTGGAGTTCAAGTATCTTTTCTTCTCGCGTCTCGAAGTGCAATTAATTCTACGTATTCTTTGAAGTGGAGTTTTGCATTCCTTTGTTCCTCTCAGCTATTCTATCATTTTTGTTTGCGGCTGGTTATCACCTCATAATTTCTGAGATGTTATCCATAAGTCCACAACAAGCTTATTCTTTCGTTGTTGATTTTCTCAACAACTCCGTTCAACACTTCCTTCTAAGTTCTTTTCATTCAATTATTCCGGAGGCATTGCATTGATCATCTCGTCAAGTATCATTCCATCTTGTGAAGTTCATGTTCTATTCCTCCATGTCAGTCGGAGTGCTGCCTAAATCCTTTCAGTCTTATTTGTTAATTATCTTGTTCTAACCGGAGTGCTTTCATAGTCTATCTGATTCCGTGAGCTTTCGATTCTCGTCATTCTCATCGTTCCTCTCTTCTTATTGAGTGCTCTCGATTCTTTGCTTCTTCTCTTGAGTTCTTGTTTCACCTCTTCCCCTTTTCTCTTTCGTCTCGGTCCTAAGATCTCGGGACGAGATCTCTTGTTAGTGGAGGAGTGTTGTAACGCCCCGGATCCGATGCGCCAGGTGTCCGCCAGTTATTCGCTGCCATTGCCATGTCATTTGCTTGTGTGTTGCATTTTATCATGTCATCATGTGCATTGCATTGCATACGTGTTCGTCTCATGCATCCGAGCATTTTCCCCGTTGTCCGTTTTGCAATCCGGCGCTCCTATGCCCTCCGCCGTTCCCCTTTTGTCTCCTGTTGTGTGTAGGTGTTAAACTTTCTCGGAATGGACAGAGTCTTGCCAAGCGGCCTTGGTATAGCACCGGTAGACCGCCTGTCAAGTTTCGTGCCATTTGGAGGTCGTTTGGTACTCCAACGGTTAATCGCGTAGCCCGAAACCCCGCTTTCTCTTTGCAGCCCAACACCCTTCCAAACTGGCCCAAAACCCATCTAACTCGCCTCCATGCTCTCGGTCGTTCGATCACGATCGTGTGGGCGAAAACCGTGCTCCATTTGGACTCTCCTAGCTCCCTCTACCTATAAATATGCCCCACCCCCGAAATTCGCGGACAAAACCCTAGCCTAATTCTCCCCGCCGCCACCGGACACGTCCGGCCACAACCGGACATGTCCGCCCATCGCCCCCGGACAACCCCACCTCACCACGTTGCTCCCGCCGCCGTCT